>NW_003546840.1:11329-19766 GCF_000090795.2 Amphimedon queenslandica
ACGCCCACAAAAGGCTGACATTCTCGTTTCATGACGAGCCACCACCTCCAACGTTTGATGACATTTATGATGTAAGTAATTTAAGTATGTTGTTTTATTGTTTGTTTTTTTTACATTTGGTGATAATAAAACTCCCCAAGCAGCAAAAGTAAACTTATTTTAATCTTAATTTAATGATTATTTTTATTTTTATTAGCCACAGACAGATGCTATGTCTGAATGGGGTGCTCTTGAGTCAGAACTGAATGCAATAGGAGCACCAGCAACAACAGCAACAGTAAGTGATGAACAACAAGTCAATTAACAACAGCAGTATAGTATAATATTGATGCATCAATTTAAGCACAAATTGCTCCAGAGATTTCTAAATAAATGCATGTACATGTAACTACTAGCTAAAAGAGCAAGCCAAGAACTAACTTTAAATTTCCTTCCATGCAAGTTCTAAACATAGCATTTCATTACAAATGCATGTAACCATATATACATGTAATTGTTAATTTACAATTTTCTTTCTCTCTCCCAGTCTGCTCCTGCTCCAGCTCCTACTGCTCAGTCAGAGTACATAATAATACCACCACCAGCACCAACAGGAGGAGCAGGTACCCGCCCCCAGCCAGGGGTACAACCCCCTTTCCCCTTTCACCCTCCCCCTCCAGCCAACCCTAGCCTTCCTCCCTCCTCAAGCTGGTTTGATGATTTATCTGACATCTTCTCAGGCAGTGGAACTCTTACTAGTCTGTACGGGAATTAGCCTCAATTCCCTCCCACATTTGCCCCGCCCCCACTACTAAACCCGTTTGGTATGGCCGGCCAGCCCCCTCCCCATAATTCCCCACCCCTCCTGTACAAGAATCCTCCATTACGATGGATCTTATGGACGCTATACATAACCCACAGCAAAACACAACCACTGCTTACTTGATAGGTATGGGAATGAGAATGTCTGGTTTGGGAATGGACCTCCTACTGGGTACGGAACAGGGCAGTTTTAATTTGGAGGGGGCATGGGTGGATTTCCTGGCGGCCCTCAGCCCCCCTCCCCAGCCTTGGATATTTTCAGTTTACCGGCTAACCCCCTACTAGACAGCAATTTCTCTCAGCCATTCCTACCCACTAATACCGGAGGGGCCAGACCCCCGGGAGGTGAACAGCCCCCCTAGGGGGCCGGGGCTAAAGGGAAAATTGATGCATTTTCTGATCTGGTCTCAATAGCTCATGACAAAACAACATCAAAACCAGAACCAGCCCCTCCCACAATATTCCGAGGTCCACCCACTAACACCGAAGCCCAGCCCCTCTATCATACCGTCCACCTTATTTAGACTTCACTGATGCCCCGCCCACTACTTCTGGCCGGCCCCTTCTGGGTTTGAGGATACTTTTGGTACGTTGCCCCCGGGACGGGGGGCGGTTTTGGAGGTGGCACGGGTATATTTGGTGATTTTTTTACTAGCCGTGGGGGTGGGCTGCCCCTCTCCCATTTCTAGCTGATTCCTGGATGTCTTTTAATTAAAAACATTAAAATACTAATACATGTACATGTACACTTATATACATGTACAGCAGTGGCGTAGCTAGAATAAATGAACAAAGAGGGCACAGTGGGGGCACTGAATAAAGCAATGCTCATTATTACTCAATGTAGCCAGCTCAATTGAGTCAGTTCAGTCAGTTGTAACTTGTATCTATTCAGTCTCCTGCCTTGTTGCAGGGGCACAAGAAGCAGTTATAAGGGCGCTTGCCCCCACAGGCCCCTATGTAGCTACGCCACTGATGTACAGTAACATACGTTTGTTTAACTATAAGCTGATTGACTTATTGTAATTATTATTATTATTATTGTTGTTCTTGTTGCTGCAGATTTTGTTGATAGGGTGTACTTTTGCTATTTTTATTTTTTAATTTTAAAATTGCAAAAAACAAAATTTGATGTCTTCACATCCGGTTTAGTTATTAAGTGTTTATACTTAGATATGTATGACGTCACAAAAGGGCGTTTTACCTGTCATCATACCCCAGAGCCCCGGCCCCATTTGTCCCTCTAACAAAAATGGCAGCCAAAGTACCAGAAGACTATCAATCGAACTATCAACCAGTGGAGAGAAGGGAACACTCCACTGTACGGGTAGGAGACTACCTGTATATGTGGGGTGGGGTCCAGCCTGATCTCCCTGAAGTACATAATAATGAAAAGAAGAAATCAATGTGTTCTGTGATGGAGGTGTGTCACCTAAGGACTAGTAGGTGGGAGCAGAAACCCACCACTGGTAACCCTCCACTGGGTGTTAGTAGCTATGCAGCTGCTGCCATTGGAAGGGAAATATTTTATTTTGGAGGCCATTGTGGTCATGGTGGCTGTCTTCATAATAGTTTATACAGGTAAACATGATAGTTATTGATATTATATAATATTTTATACAGTTTTAATGTTGATACCTCTAACTGGAAGAAACTCTCTCCTACTACATCTCGTCTTGGTCCTAAGATGAAAGGCTACTGTGACATGATAGCAATGAAAGTGAATGGTGAGGACTATCTTGTAGTAATTGGAGGACAGGGACCATCTACTAATAATACACCGAAACAACCTGGTGCCCAGTACAGTGATAGAGGATTATTTTCTAGTAATCAACTTTGCAATGAGATCCATTTCTATAAACTCTCAACAGGTCAGAACACATACAGTTTATATTAATATAATGAAGTATTGTTATTTAATGGTTCTCCACTCAGGCTGGTTGCATTGAGAATTGCTTGCTTGTTTGTTCATTGTTGTCACTCCTAATTATTTGATAATATTGATCAAAGAAATATCAACTAATTTGCTCCACCCAATGCATTCCATTCACACTAATTGGCCTCGCCTATGCGAGGTATAGGTACTTGTTGTGTGTGTGTGTCATTCATTCATTCATTCTGTACAAGCGAATTTTGTTTTTGATAAGCTATAACTTTAGCATAGCGTGTTCCAAGCGCCTAGAACTTCCTTTTTGGCCTGGAAAAGTCTTGCTTAACTGTTTTGTGTTGCTCAAATACAAGCACTAGGTACAAGAAGCTTCAAAGTAAGAAATCAAGTATTTGAGTCAGGTTTCGTTGTGTTGGAACTCTAGAGATAGCTGGCAGCATTTTCCAATAGATTAGAATATAGCCTTCAAAAAAATGAACAGAATTCTTTAAATCTTACTTGATGAAGAGTTATAGTTGCCCTGGTTCTAGTTTGTGAAGCGCTGGAGCGACAAACTACTGGACTATAGGTACTAAAGTGTCTATATTATCTCAAATATATAAAGGGAACAACTTTCTGTCAGCAAGTTTATCGTATATTGCTGATTAGTAAAGAAAAAGTTAAGCTTCTTTCTCACATGGCCTTCTTGCTGCCATCGATCATTGCAGTTAAGTTGATGATGTAATGCCACACCTTTTAATTACATGCATGGTAGGGGCTAGAGCTGCTTGCTGCAGTGCTGCTACTTCTGCAGGTATTCAAGAGCAACTGCAACTACAGGAAGCTATATGTTGAGCAGACTCTCTTCATGCCATTCTTGCTGATAATCAAACAGCTATTGCAGTGAGGCCACTAGCATTGTTTTAGTTAACAGTAACTAAAACTAAAACCTATTTTAGTGAGCTGTTTTCCTTAACTAAAACTAAAACTAAAATTGCTCACTTGTAACTAATAAAACTATTGCAGTATAATTAAGAGGTTTGACCACCAATAGTTAGCACTGTATAGTGTTCATAAGGTCATTTAGTTCATTCACTAGTTCTTAATTTTGATGGTTTAATTGTTTCACATTATCAGAAAGAGTTTGGTGAATTAAACTATAACTAAAACTAAAACTAGAAGCATTGGATGAATAAAACTAAAACTGAAATACAATTTTTAAGTGATAACAATAACTAAAACTAAAATTATTACCATTGCATAACTAAAACTAAAACTTAAAATTAAAGAAATAGAAAACTAAAACTCTTGTACCATACTAAAACAACACTAGAGGCCACGCACCATAACAGCTTTAGTGGCGAGGCCACACACCGTAGGTGTCTCATTATTATTATTGATATTTTTAGAACAATGGATATCACCAACTGTCACTGGAGACAGACCACCTCCTATTCGCTCCTTCACTTTAACATCAATTAATAATTCCAGTGCTATATTATTTGGAGGTGTCACTGCTAATGGAGACAGTAACAATGTATATATTCTTAATTTTACTGATACATCAGTGGTGAGTGTATTATTAGTATAATTACATTAATTAATAAATGTGTGTATTATTTTGTGGGTGTGATTTATGATAATTATTTATTTTTTATATTATTATTTTAGAATTGTTCAAAGTTATCTAGCCCTGGAAGATCAGTACAATGGCCTAAGGAAAGACGTTCTCATTCCAGTGTGTTGATTAACACTAGCTCAGGACCACACCTACTAGTGGTGGGTGGAGTTGATACTTATGATATTTGGATATTTGATATCAACAATAAATCATGGAAGCAACTGGTAGGTATTGTTGTGGGTGTGGTTTAAGCATTTTGAGTCGAGTTTCAATAAACAATTGAGGAATTAGCCAAATTTTAATAACAATACATGTACATGTACAGTACGCGACAAAGAATATCACAAATTATATTTATTATGATCTTTATAGGTTAATTTACCAATCAATGTCACTGATAGATGTTGGCATTCTCTCTCAGCCTGGAGTGTGACTCCAACCACTAACTGGATAATTGTGTTCGGAGGGTGCTCACCACAAAAAGATACAGCAGTTATTGAACTCAGTGGGTATATGTGAATACAGATGTATTGAATATATACAATTTGTACATGAATATAATAATAATAAATTAACAGTATAGCCTTTTGGTATAGGATATTATTTCACGAGATTTGCTTCATTAACTGACGTAATAATTCAAAATAATTATATAAATGAATTTAATTAATAATCAGTGCTTTCTACTATACAGTAGTAGCTGATATTATATTGATTATTATTATACATGTACATGTACTTGTCATTAATTCAACTATTGTGTTATTGTATAGGATATACTAGTATTAATGATTGGTCTACTAGTATAATACCTCTGGACCA
Source organism: Amphimedon queenslandica (assembly GCF_000090795.2). Taxonomy (NCBI): domain Eukaryota; kingdom Metazoa; phylum Porifera; class Demospongiae; order Haplosclerida; family Niphatidae; genus Amphimedon; species Amphimedon queenslandica. The sequence goes on from NW_003546840.1 coordinate 16,441, forward strand.
GTATCAAGAGAAACTACAAGAAAGGAGAAGAGAATGGGAAGCATCTCAACCTGTTCAACCTGAGGATAGAAGAGAAATAGACCGTCTGACACGTGTACTACAAGAAAGGGAAAGGGAACTACAGGAGGAGAGAAGAGAAAAGGAACAAGTTAGAAACAGACTACAGCAACAACTTCAACAAGCACAGCAACAAGGACAAGAAAAAGAGAGAGAGGCCAGAGAACAAGAGCAGAATTTTCAACAACAGCTTCAGGAAAGCCAACAACAGCTTCAGAGGGAAGTTCAACAGGGTGAAGAAAGAGAACAGGGTTTTCAACGACAGCTTCAACAAGCTCAGCAGCAGCTTCAGGAAAGTCAAGAAAGAGAGAGAGGCCTAGAGCAGCAACTAAGAGAGAGAGATAGACAAGAGAGAGATAGACAAGAGAGAGAGTCTCCTTGGGTAGTTAGCAGAAATGATATTAGAATGACAGAAAGGATTCTAGGCAGAGGAGGATGGGGAGAGGTCAGAGTAGCTCATTTCCATGGACTGGAAGTTGCTGCAAAGGTACTTCATGAGACCATCATATCAGAATATAACGTATCACTGTTCTCTCGTGAAATGAATATTGCTTCTAAAATACGTCATCCTAACCTCCTTCAGTTTATAGGAGCCACTACAGAGGGTAATCCAATCATCCTGACGGAGCTAATGCCGACCAGCCTAAGAAAGGAATTAGAGACTGGAGGACTGGCCTATCATGCCACACTGAGCATCAGTTTAGATGTAGCCTGTGCTCTCAATTACCTTCATCTCTTCAAGCCTCATCCTATACTACATAGAGATGTCAGCAGTGCTAATGTACTCCTTCAACCAATGGGAGAAACATGGAGGGCTAAAGTATCTGATTACGGGTCAGCTAATCTTCAACCACTGATTGGTAGGACCACTAATCCTGGTAATCCTGTCTATTCAGCACCTGAAGCAGGCAATCCAAGGGAACACTCTCCTTCAATGGATGTGTTCAGTTATGGTGTCCTCCTTCTAGAGATGATAACACAACGTATTCCTCTACCAGAAGAGAGAGTAGGTCTTATTGATGGTATTAGAAGAGCCTCGTTTAGGTCTATTGTTCAACGCTGCCTAATAGTTGAGTATAGACACCGTCCAACAATGAATGATATTATAACTGAACTAAATGACACTCTCTGTTAGTTATTGAGATATTATTATTATTATATTTATTATTATTTTTGCTGTTGTTGCTGCTGCAATTTTTTGATAAGGTATACTTTGCTAATTTTTTTAGTTTAAAATTTTTTTGAACGAAATTAAGAAATTTTTATGACGTCATAGAAGGGTGTTATATAATACCCATATACGTATACCGTACCTAGTACCTACTACAGTACTTACCTCCAAATAAAATGGCAGCCAACTTGAAGCACCAAGTCCATCAGTACTTGATTATGACTCGTGTGTTGTTACTATTAGTGTATCATTACCTCTTGTTATCTATAGACTATCAACCAGTGAAGAGGAGTGAACACTCCACTGTACGGGTACATGTGGCAATTATTCTCGACCGTGGCGCACTGCCAGGGACAGGCTCAAATTTAGAGGTATTTTAAAATGCATTTATTGCCTCATACACTCAATTTTAAATCATTTAACTTGCAGTATGTTGGATCAGAGAATTGTGTTATCAGGAGACGTGGTAATGCTGGAGCTTCTAGATACTGCCTACCTAGTCTCGCCCCGCTCCTGTGGGCGGGGCAAGACTACTGCCTACCTACTTTGAGGGTAAGGAAAGAGAGAGAGGGGAGGGAGTGATTTAATATCTATCGAGCAAAACTTTCATGAATCGGTTATTGCTGTTGTTGTTGCTCACTGTTTTTCTTCTCTCCTTTCATAGATGGCTAGTAAGAATATGAGAGCTGACAAGTCGAAAACAGTTTTAGGTCTAAACATGAAATGAGTATCACTTTGTGACGAGAGATAAAAGGTACATGTACAAGCATGGCCTCAAATGTTTTAGTGTTGGGCGATATTGATATTTTATCAATACAAACAATACTTTGCGGTATTGATTTGTATCGGTATTGAAATTTTAAAGAAACTTGTATTGATACATGTATGTTGACCACGTCCACTTACTGAGATTAAATAATTATTAATAAAGAAGATTTTGATAAGTTAATGAGGTAGTTACACACACGTGGATACAAACAAGTGCATGAAAAATCAATGAAAACAGTCAATAATAAGGTGTATGACTCCATAGGTGTGGTCTAAATATCATATCAAAACTGTATCAATACTCTCGATATGCACTGATAATGATTGGTATCGGATCGAATCCATTTTGGCCAGTATTGTCCACCACTAAAATATTTATAGCTATTTATGCACCTTAATAACTATTAACTATTAATAGCTACAATATAGTCTGTAACTCTGGTCCCAGTTGATAAAGTTACTTATGTAACTCATGATCCAGAGGATCAGTGCTACTTTGGAGTTATCATACAAACTAAGGAGTCTCACACTGGATTTAGACTCTACCTTTTCAAAGCTGAGAGACCTATAGTACATTATCATGTCATTATGATCATACATACAGTACATGAACAGTTTCTGCATGTAAAACTTGATACCTGATGTCTGCATGAACTGGATAGTAACTAGAAAACAATTTTGACTTTAATTTTACTATCCTATCATTTTTAGGCTGTTACATTTGTCAGTTCATCTCGTGAGTTACATGTATTTGATCTTATCATGAAGTTACGTCAAGCAAAGAAGAAGATGAAAGAAGAAAAAGAAGCAGATAAAGCACCTCAATAATCATTATTTCTAATAGCCACAGACAGCAGTTATGTCTGAATGAGGTGCTCTTGAGTAAGAACTGAATGCAATAGGAGCACCAACAACAACAGCAACAGTAAGTGATGAACAACAAGTCAACAACAGCAGTAATGAGTATAGTATACCTTAAGCCTGCTATTATTTGCGTCTACTAATTTTAGTGAAATCAGCAAAAGCCATGTTTAGCGTTACTAATTTTAGCGTTTTTAATCAAATTAACTATAAATAATAACCATTATAATGAATAATAATTATTTCGGCGTCTATTTAATTTAGCGATTTAAAGCTCTCTCGCTAATATAGCTAAATTTAGTAGACGCTAAAAATAGTAGGCTTAAGGTAATATTTATGCATAAATTTAAGCACGAATTGCTGCAGAGATTTCTAAATAAATACATATACATGTAACTACTAGCTAAAAGAGCAAGCCAAGATCTAACTTTAAATTTCCTTCCATGCAAGTTCTAAACATAACGTTTTA
>NW_003546840.1:20034-22665 GCF_000090795.2 Amphimedon queenslandica
ATTGATGCATCAATTTAAGCAAAAATTGCTCCAGAGATTTCTAAATAAATGCATGTACGTGTAACTACTAGCTAAAAGAGCAAGCCAAGAACTAACTTTAAATTTCCTTCCATGCAAGTTCTAAACTTAGCGTTTTATTACAAAAAAGCATGTAACTGTATACCGTACGGTTGGTAAATTTCATGGGGTATTAATTTTCGTTAATTTCGTGGTTAATTTTTATCCACGAAATTTTAACCCCTACCCACCCACACATAAAAACTAATTAACGGGGCTAAACGGGCCATGCAGAGCTCCAACTACTATTTCCAAGCCAGTGGAGGAGCCAGAGTCTTTGTCTATTACTCCTTATTCCACTATAAGCCATGTATTGGAAGCTAGTGCTGTAGATCCAAGGGAAAAGAAGAGTGATAACTGCCATCCACGAATATTTATACCCACGAATATTAGCTTCTAAGGACATTTTGGAGAAAACACGAAATTTTGGACCCTCGAATATTACCAACCGTACGGTATACATGTAATTGTTAATTTACAATTTTCTTTCTTTTTCCCAGTCTGCTCCTGCTCCAGCTCCTACTGCTCAGTCAGAGTACATGATAATACCACCACCAGCACCAACAGGAGGAGCAGGTACCCGCCCCCATCCAGGGGTACAACCCCCTCCCCTCTCTCACCCTCCCCCTCCAGCCAACCCTCCTCCCTCCTCTAGTGGGTTTGATGATTTATCTGACGTCTTCTCAGGCAGCAGAGCTCTTACTAGTCTGTACGGGAATCAGCCTCAAGCCCCTCCCACATTTGCCCCACCCAAACCTGTTTGGTTTGGCCGGCCAGCTCCCTCTCCCTAATTTCCCACCCCCTCCTGTACAAGAACCCTCCATTATGAGGGATCTTATGGACGCTATACGTAACCCACAGCAAAACACAACCACTGCTTACCTGATAGGTATGGGAATGAGAATGCCTGGTTTGGGAATGGGACCTCCTGCCGGGTATGGAATGGGGCAGTTTTAATTTGGAGGGGGCATGGCTGGATTTCCTGGCGGCCCTCAGCCTCCCTCCCCAGTCTCGGATATTTTCAGTTTACCGGCTGACCCCCTACTAGACAGCAATTTTTCTTAGCCACTCCTACCCACTAAAACCAGAGGGGCCAGATCCCCGGAAAGTGGACAGCCCCCCCCCAGGGGGCTGGGGCTGGAGGGAAAATTGATGCATTCTCTGATCTGGTCTCAATAGCTCGTGACGAAACAACCTCAAAACCAGAACCGGCTCCTCCCACAATATTCCAAGGTCCACCCACTAACACAGAAGCCTATCTCCTGTACCATACCGTCCACCTTATTTAGACTTCACTGATGCCCCACCCACTACATCTGGCCCGGCCCCTTCTGGGTTTGACGATACTTTTGGTACGTTGCCCCCAGGACAGGGGGCGGTTTTGGAGGTGGTATGGATATGTTTGGTGATAGTTTTACTAGTGGAGGCGAGGGTGTGGCTGCCCCTCCCCTTTCTCTAGCTGATTCCTGGATGTCTTTTAATTAAAGACATTAAAACATTATACATGTACTTATACACTAATACATGTACATGTACACTTATATACATGTATAGTAACATACATTTGTTTAACTATAATGCATTGTTGACTGATTGACTTATTGTAATCATTATTATTGTTGTTCTTGTTGCTGCAGATTTTGTTGATAGGGTGTACTTTTGCTATTTTTATTTTTTAATTTTAAAATTGCAAAAACAAAATTTGATGTCTTCACATCCGGTTTAGTTATCAAGTGTTTAGATATGCGTATGACGTCACAAAAGGGCGTTATATACCGGTCATACCATAGATATTACACCCACATAATATCTATGTGGGTGTAATATCTAATTATCTCTATGGTCATACCCTCATATAAATGGCAGCCAAAGCACCAGAAGACTATCAATGGAACTATCAACCAGTGGAGAGAAGTGAACACTCCACTGTACGGGTAGGAGACTACCTGTATATGTGGGGTGGGGTCCAGCCTGATCTTCCTGAAGTACACAGTAATGAAAAGAAGAAATCAATGTGTTCTGTGATGGAGGTGTGTCACCTAAGGACTGGTAGGTGGGAGCAGAAACCCACCACTGGTAACCCTCCACTGGGTGTTAGTAGCTATGCAGCTGCTGCCATTGGAAGGGAAATATTTTATTTTGGAGGCTATTGTGGTCATGGTGGCTGTTTTCATAATAGTTTATACAGGTAAACATGATAGTTATTGATATTATATGAAATATTTTATACAGTTTTAATGTTGATACCTCTAACTGGAAGAAACTCTCTCATACTACATCTCGTCTTGGTCCTAAGATGAAAGGCTACTGTGACATGATAGCAATGAAAGTGAACGGTGAGGACTATCTTGTAGTAATTGGAGGACAGGGACCATCTTCTAATAATACACCGAAACAACCTGGTACCCAGTACAGTGATAGAGGATTATTTTCTAGTAATCAACTTTGCAATGAGATCCATTTCTATAAACTCTCAACAGGTCAGAGCGCATACAGTTTATATTAATATATTGAAGTATTGTTATTTGATGGTTCTCCACTCAGACTGAATGGTTGCATTGAGAATTACTTGCT
>NW_003546840.1:22675-24156 GCF_000090795.2 Amphimedon queenslandica
ATTTTTTATGTTCTGTAGTAGACTTAAGGTACGTGTAGTCCATTTTCAACGTTGCTCTTTTTAGATGCATTACCTCATCACAGTGTTGCTATTTATATAACTGACCTTTACTCTGTTACTATTAATAGACGTGTTTAAAGCTGACAGTGAGTACCAAGAGAATGAAGATAGATACAAAGCAATCAAAGAGGAGATACTAGGGGAGGGGTCTTCGGATAATGAGGAAGGAGAGAGTGACGATGAGGAAGAGAGTGAGGGGGAGGAGGAGAGAGAAAGAGAATATATTGAAAAACACAAACTGTCATGTTGCAACTAAGGAGGACTGTATATCAATTAATTATAATGTCAAGGTATTTGTTTGTAAATTTATTATTATTTTATTATTATTATTATTATTATTATTATTACTATTATTTATATTATTTATTTATTTATTTATTTTAGTATAGATTTTGAAGAATGCGCACACAAGCTACATGTACTTAAAATGGAATTGAAACCAGGACAAGATGTTTGTATGTCATCCATTTAAATTTACTGCCTTTTAACTGCACCTCTTTCCAACTGCACCTCTTTCTGATAGTCTGAAGTTGCTAAGATGATAATTGAGTATTGCAGTCATGATCAGGGAGGTCCTATCAAAGGTTTTACGGTCTTTTGGGAGAAAGATTTTGCCACCTGGAGGAGAAGTGGGTAGAGAACTTTGATTCTGCCTTTCAAGAACAAGTAAGAGAGATCAATGCATTTATTTTAATTTTTTATTAATTTATTAATTTGTTCCTAGTATGCTACTGTACACAGATTAGAAACTAACAAACTCCGAAATACTTCAAAGTTTTTTGTGCAATTATTTTATACTGACGCATTGCCTTGGACCTGCCACTCTTGTATTCATTTAAATGAAAAAGAAACGAACTCCTCAAGGTATGTCATGTGACCATCATGTGACTGTTATTAATCATTAATAATCTCTTTTAGTCGTATATTTATGAAAATTTTATTTCAAGAGATCGCTGACTACTTGGGATTAAAGAAACTAAACAAACGATTGAAAGATCCGTATGTTATCATTATCACATGATTCTCATTTGACTTGGTTTTTTAGAACTCTCTCAGCTTTTTTGATGGCATAATGCCAAAAGATAATATCACAAATATGAAATTCTGCATTAATTTCTTCACTTCGATAGGACTGGGAGGATTAATGTGAGTATTGACTATTAATTAACTTATTATTGTCTTGTTAATGATATCATATGACATCACAATTATTATAATTTTGCTGTGTTATCACAATTTTTTTTAGTGATGGCTTGAGAGCACTCAGAGTAAATGGACCAAAGAACATTATTCAGGCTGATTCTGATTCAAGCTCTGGTACGTGTAGGTAGACTATTAAATCAATATTTATTTGTCTACGTGTATTTTGTTTTTCTTCATTTTTAAGATAACAACAGCTCTGAAGAGTCTACACTATCAAT
>NW_003546840.1:24166-28307 GCF_000090795.2 Amphimedon queenslandica
AATTTTTATATGAACACTAAAATGGTCTTTCAAGGACATTGCTTTCTTTTTCTGATTTTTAGCATAATTTTAGAGCAATAACAGTCACATCATTTGATGACATATTGGAATGTGCTAAAAAAGGAAACTTTGACAAAAGGGATTATGGTTAGCCTTTGTAGCAACAGGATTTTAATGTTGGACATAATAATTTGTAAAAAAAGGAATAATATTATCTTCATGGTAATATGCCCTGCTTTTGACATAATGTTTTTGTGCGGCTCAGTTGTGAGACATTATTTCTCAGTTTCCAATTTTCTTCTCAGAAATCATTTTACACCACTACACCAAATACGGAAGCCGTTACATGCAATACGTTAAGAGTGCATGAAGTACAGGTACATATACATCATGCATGTATCAGTATTCTATTTGAAGCATAAATGCATGTTGGTATAAAAGTATTGATAATTATTAAGAGACATTGTCATAAGCAAAAAACATGTCAATTTTGTAATAATAATTTGTGATGAATAGGAAATTAGTAGTTGCTTTAGACAAAATAATAGGTGGCTCAGTAAAGATGATAATACTAGTTTGATTTTTTTATTACTTTAAATGGTACAAATTATCATACAAATTTAGCTTATCTCAGGTAAACGAAATTGATGAAACTGCAATAAATGAGCATGTCTCTCAACTATAGAACTTCAGGCTAAAAAGAACATGGAGCCCCAAGGTAATAAAGTATATTTAATTTTGTTTATTTACCCTAAGTCAAATTTAGATTAAATGTTGATTTTTGACTACACTTGTAATCTTCATTTTGAAAGTAAACTAATTTGCTTACAAAAATTATTTAATCAATATACATAACACAGAAGATTCTGAGCAAAAAAGATTTCTTATTCCCAGTTTTGTAATTAGTCGATATATTCAGACAATATTTTAAACATTGATTCTGATTGTGGATGATATGGCCATTTTTAAGGAAAACAATAAAATAGCAAGTATTAAATTAGTTCAGTTGATTATGTGGCTTTAAAATTGAATTATAGTTAATTACATTCAGTTAACAAAGGGTCCTTGAAGTCAGACAAAACATGCACAAAATTTATAGTAGAAAAAAAATCTATTCATATCTTTTTAAATACAGTATATTTGATGGGTATAGAAAGCGATATCCTTGAAAGACCAATTTTAGTGCACAGTTCATATAGAAATTTGGCCAGAAGGAAGGTATATTTTTAAGAACTTACTGAAAATAATTTTTAAAAATATTTATAGACATTGATTCTACTGATTATAGAAAAGTACAACACCAAGAGACTCTCCATTGTTTTCTGCCTTATTTCTAAGGCACATCATGGTATGATTGTAATTTACTGACAATGATAAATTTAAACAATGATCATCTTTAAAATATAACTAACATTTGTATTAAAAGTACAAATAATGAAGTCAGCCATAAATCTAGATCTGTGCCTGTGAAATTGATTGGCAGAGTAAGACTAAAATGTAAGTTGCAGCATATCTCAGGAGCACTTGTCAGACTCAGTCTCAGAGCTCCATCACCGTTTTTCGGCACTTAGCTCCTGCTCCGGACTCCGTGTCTCCGGCTCCGGTTTTCAGCAATCATCTCCGGCTCCGGGGCTCCGGTTTTTAGCACTCATCTCCGGTTCCGACTCCGGCTCTGGGTTTAAGCAAGACCCCTCAAATATAAGCGCTAGGTACAAGAAACTTCAAAGTAAGAAATCGAGTATTTGAGTCAGGTTCCGTTGTGTTGGCACTCTAGAGATAGCTGGCAGCATTTTCCAGTAGATTAGAATATAGCCTTCAAAATATATGAACAGAATTCTTTAAATCTTACTTGATGAAGAGTTATAGTTGCCCTGGTTCTAGTTTGTGAAGCACTGGAGCAACAGCCTACTGGACTATAGGTACTAAAGACTAGTGTCTACTCAAATATATAAAGGGAACAACTTTCTGTCAGCAAGTTTATTGTGACATGTATTGCTGATTAGTAAAGAAAAAGTTAAGCTTTTTTCTCACATGGCCTTCTTGCTGCCATCAATTGTTGCAGTTAAGTTGATGATGTAATGCCACACCTTTTAATTACATGCATGGGAGGGGCTAGAGCTGCTTGCTGTAGTGCATACTGCTATTCCTGCAGGTATTCAAGAGCAACTGCTACTGCAGGAAGCTATATGTTGAGCAGACTCTCTTCATGCCATTCTTGCTGATAATCAAATGGCTATTGCAGTGAGGCCACTAGTGTTGTTTTAGTTAACAATAACTAAAACTAAAACCTATTTTAGTAAGCTGTTTTCTTTAACTAAACTAAAATTGCACACTTGTAACTAATAGAACTATTGCAGTATAATTAAGAGGTTTGACCACGAATAGCTAGCACTATAGTGTTCATAAGGTCATATAGTTCATTCACTAGTTCTTAATTTTGATAGTTTAATTATCGGAAAGAGTTTGGTGAATTAAACTATATCTAAAACTAAAACTAGAAGCATTGGATGAATAAAACTAAAACTAAAATACAATTTTTCAATAATCAAAACTAAAATTATTACCATTGCATAACTAAAACTAAAACTTAAAATTAAAGAAATCGAAAACGAAAACTAAAACTCTTGTACCATACCTAAAAAAACAACACTAGAAGCCACGCACCATAACAGCTTTAGGGGCGAGGCCGCGCACCGTAGGTGTCACGTTATTATTATTGATATTTTTAGAACAATGGATATCACCAACTGTCACTGGAGACAGACCACCTCCTATTTATTCCTTCACTTTAACATCAATTAATAATTCTAGTGCTATATTATTTGGAGGTGCCACTGCTAATGGAGACAGTAACAATGTATATATTCTTAATTTTACTAATACATCAGTGGTGAGTGTATTATTAGTATAATGTACATTAATAAATAAATGTGTGTATTATTGTGTGGGTGTGACTTATGATAATTAATTTTTATATTATTATTTTTAGAATTGTTCAAAGTTATCTAACCCTGGAGGATCAGTACAATGGCCTAAGGAAAGACATTCTCATTCCAGTGTATTGATTAACACTAGCTCAGGACCACACCTACTAGTGGAGGGTGGAGTTGATACTTATGATATTTGGATATTTGATATCAACAATAAATCATGGAAGCAACTGGTAGGTATTGTTGTGGGTGTGGTTCAAGCATTTTGGGTGGAGTTTCAATAAACAATTGAGAAATGAGCCAAATTTTAACAATACATGTACATGTACAGTACGCGACAAAGAATATCACAAATTATGTTTATTATAATCTTTATAGGTTAATTTACCAATCAATGTCACTGATAGATGTCGGCATTCTTTCTCAGCCTGGAGTGTGACTCCAACCACTAACTGGATAATTGTGTTTGGAGGGCACTCACCACAAAAAGATACAGCAGTTATTGAACTCAGTGGGTATATGTGAATACAGATGTATTGAATATATACAATTTGTACATATTGATAGTGTTGTTCTAGTTCTTTGGAACTAGAACTAAAAGTTCATTTAGTTTCATTATTTTTAGCTAGTTCTAGTTCCAAGAACTAAAACTATAACTAAACTAACAGTTTTCTAGCTATAGAACTATAACTAGAACTAGAACTATAACTAGAACTAGAACTAATATCTAACTCTTCTTTGAACTAGAACTAGAACTATAACTATTATTTTTATGGAACTAATGCTAGAACTATATGCTATTGACTACATAAAATGTTGCCAACTACCTTGATTAGAGCTTAAATCATTGAAAAAAGGGTCAAAATAAAGGAAATAGAACTAAACTAGAACTAGAACTACACTAGAACTATGAAAAATAGGAGCTTAAAACTAGAACTAAAACTATAACTATGTAGAGTACCGTAGATTGGGAAAATTTTGTGTAGATTAATTTTCACTAGCGAAATTTTCGCGTGTTTAATTTTCGCCGGGATGACTAGTGGTGAAAATTAAGCACGGTTAAAAATTAAACCATAGCAGTGCTTCGAGTGACAGGTTTCTTCAGCTTCCTTGAAAAGTATTTCGAGGCAGATGTTGCTCCATGTTGAATGGCATACTTGCCAATCTGTGAACGTTCAGAAGCACTTAACTTCTGATAAGGGCCGCAGTGT
>NW_003546840.1:29582-31634 GCF_000090795.2 Amphimedon queenslandica
AGTTGCTGCAAAGGTACTTCACGAGACCATCATATCAGAATATAACATGTCACTATTCTCTCGTGAAATGAATATTGCTTCTAAAATACGTCATCCTAACCTCCTTCAGTTCATAGGAGCCACTACAGAGGGTAATCCAATCATCCTGACAGAGCTAATGCCAACCAGCCTAAGAAAGGAATTAGAGACTGGAGGACTGGCCTATCATACTGTACTAAACATCAGTTTAGATGTAGCCTGTGCTCTCAATTACCTTCATCTCTTCAAGCCTCATCCTATACTACATAGAGATGTCAGCAGTGCTAATGTACTCCTTCAACCAATGGGAGGAGCGCATGGAGGTTTGAGGGCTAAGGTATCTGATTATGGATCAGCTAATCTTCAGCATCTTATAATTAGGTCAATCAATCCTGGTGGCCCACTTTATGCAGCACCTGAAGCAGCCAATCCAATGGAACACTCTCCTTCAATGGATGTCTTCAGTTATGGTGTCCTCCTTCTAGAGATGATAACACGACGTATTCCTCTACCAGAAGAGAGAGTAGGTCTTATTGATGGTATTAGAAGAGCCTCATTTAGGTCTCTTGTTCAACGCTGCCTGATAGTTGAGTATAGACACCGTCCAACAATGAATGATATTATAACTGAACTAAATGACACTATCTATTAGTTATTGAGATATTATTATTATATTTATTATTATTGTTGTTGTTGTTGTTGTTGCTGCAATTTTTTGATAGGGTATACTTTGCTATTTTTTTAATTTAAAATTTTTTAACCAAAAAGAAATTTTATGACGTCATAGAATTAGAAGGGCGTTACCTACTTACGGTACCTCCAAATAAAATGGCAGCCAAAGCACCAGGTCAGTATTTTGTTTTTACTTGATTATGACTCGTGTTGTTACTATTAGTGTATCAGTCAGTTACTGATACCTCTTGTTATCTATAGACTATCAACCAGTGAAGAGGAGGGGACACTCCACTGTATGGGCAGGAGGCTAGTACACAAGGCAAATATTCTCGACCGTGGCACACTGATAGACTCCAATTTAGAGTTAAGGTATTTTAAAATGCATTTATTGCATCATACACTAAATTTTAAATCATTCAACTTGCAGTATGTTGGATCAGAGAATGTTATCAGGAGACGTGGTGATGCTGGAGCTGCCGCTAGATACTGCCTACCTACTTTGAGGGTAAGGAAAGAGAGAGAGGGGAGGGAGTGATTTAATATCTATCGAGTAAAACTTTCATGAATCAGTCATTGCTGTTGTTGTTGCTCATTGTTTTGCTTCTCTTCTTTCATAGACAGCTAGTAAGAATATGAGAGCTGACAAGCTGAAAACAGTTTTAGGTCTAAACATGAAAGGAGTATCACTTTATGACGAGACATAAAAGGTACATCTACATGTACAAGCATGGCCTCAAATGTTTTAGTGTTGGGCGATATATCAATATTTTATTGATACAAACGATACTTTACGGTATTGATTTGTATCGGTATTAAACTTTTAAATAAATTTGTATTGATGTGTTGACCATGCCCACTTATTGAGATTAAATAATATTAATAAAGAAAATTTTAATAAGTTAGTGATGTAGTTACACACATGTGGATACATGTGCGTAAAAAATTGATGAAAACAGTCAATAATAAGGTGTGTGACTCCATAAGTATGGTCTAGTATTGTATTGAAACTGTATTGATGCTCTCGATATGGGCTGATATCAATCAGTATTGGATCGAATCCATTTTGGCCAGTATTGGCCACCACTAAAATATTTATAACTATTAATGCACCTTAATAACTATTAATAACTATAGTCTGTAACTCGGGTCCCAGTGGATAAGGTTACTTATGTTACTCATGATCCAGAGGATCAGTGCTACTTTGGAGTTATCATACAAACTAAGGAGTCTCACACTGGATTTAGACTCTACCTCTTCAAAGCTGAGAGACCTATAGTACCTTATCATGTCATTATGATCATAAATACAGTGCATGTACAGTTTCTGCATGTAAAACTTGATACCTTATGTCTGCATGAA
>NW_003546840.1:34916-43897 GCF_000090795.2 Amphimedon queenslandica
AGATCCTGATACTAGTAACCTACCAGCTGAGAATGCTCCTCCTCCTTCTTATACTTCATTTTCCAAAGCTTCAGACCGTCCCCCTCCTCCTATGCCCAAACAAGCTCCTGCTATGCCCCCACGCCCACAAGAGGCTGACATATTCTCGTTTCGTAACGAGCCACCACCTCCAACGTTTGATGACGTTTTTGATGTAAGTAATTTAAGTATGTTGTTTTATTGTTTGTTTTTTTTGACGTTTGGTGATAATAAAACTCCCCAAGCAGCAAAAGTAAACTTATTTTAATCTTAATTTAATGATTATTTTTATTTTTATTAGCCACAGACAGAGGCTATGTCTGAATGGGGTGCTCTTGAGTCAGAGCTGGATGCAATAGGAGCACCAACAACAACAGCAACAGTAAGTGATGAACAACAAGTCAACAACAGCAGTATAGTATAATATTGATGCATTAGTTTAAGCAAAAAATGCTCCAGAGATTTCTAAATAAATGCATGTACACGTACATGTAACTACTAGCTAAAAGAGCAAGCCAAGAACTAACTTTAAATTTCCTTCCATGCAAGTTCTAAACATAGCGTTTTATTACAAAAAACATGTAACCGTATATACATTTAATTGTTAATCTACAATTTCTTTCTCTCTCCCAGTCTGCTCCTGCTCCAGCTCCTACTGCTCAGTCAGAGTACATGATAATACCACCACCAGTACCAACAGGAGGAGCAGGTACCTGCCCCCAGCCGAGGGTACAACCCCCTTCCCCCTCTTACCCTCCCCCTCCAGCCAACCCTCCTCCCTCCTTTAGTGGGTTTGATGATTTATCTGATGTCTTCTCAGGCAGCAGAGCTCTTACTAGTCTGTACGAGAATCAGCCTCAAGCCCCTCCCACATTTGCCCCGCCCCCATAACCAAACTCGTTCGGTATGGTCGGCCAGCCCCCCTCCCCCTAATTCCCCACCCCTCCTGTACAAGAACCCTCCATTACGATGGATCTTATGGACGTCGCTATATGTAGCCCACAGCAAAACACAACCACTACTTACCTGATAGGTATGGAGATGAGAATGTCTGGTTTGGGAATGGACCTCCTACCGGGTACGGAACGGGGCAGTTTTAATTTGGAGGGGGCATGGGTGGATTTCCTGGCGGCCCTCAGCCCCCCCGTCTTGGATATTTTCAGTGTACTGGTTGACCCCCTACTAGACAGCAATTTCTCTCAGCCACTCCTACCCAATAACTCCTAGTAATGTCAGGACTAGCGTCATATTGTAAATCCGGCTTAAAACATCATACATGTACTTATACACTAATACATGTACATGTACACTTATATACATGTACAGTAACATACATTTGCTTAACTATAATGCATTATTGACAATTGACTTATTGTAATTATTATTATTATTGTTGTTCTTGTTGCTGCAGATTTTGTTGATAGGGTGTACTTTTGCTATTTTTTAATTTTAAAATTGCAAAAACAAAATTTGATGTCTTCACATCCGGTTTAGTTATTAAGTGTTTATACTTAGATATACATATGACGTCACAAAAGGGTGTTATATACTGGTCATACCCTCATATCATAGATATTAGAGTTGTTTCAAAAAAGGGATTATAATAACAAAAAATACATTTTATGGTTTTAAAAGTGCCATAACATTAACATGGTAAAATTATCTGTACAATAGAAAACAGAATTGTAAAGAGGAAGCATTAGGCTTCTTGATGCATAATGGAGTTCAAACCAGGTCACGTCTTAGTCTACGTTGATGCCAGCTGGAGTTGAATTAGTCAGGAGGGCTTGGCCCTCATAAAGGAGAAAGATCATGTCATCATGACCAATTCCAACACTCTCTTTCCTTTCACAGCACAGATTTGTGCAGACGTATCATGAGTCAAAATAAAATGGCGAATTTAAAATGGGACCACTTGACAGTATGCTCTTTAGTCCTTTACCCTATTCTCACGCACTTTAATAGAGCTCTAATTGGTTGACCTGACTAATCTATTGTTTCTCTTCCTGTATTCTTCCTCTTGTTTGTCTCCCTCCTACTGTATGTCTCTCACAGGTTCATCCTCCCTCTCCTCTCTCTCTCTCTTACAGTGTCAATGAAGAATATGATCCCTGATTGATTGCTTTGTGTCTTTTTGCTCATTTTGTGAGTTTAAGTCTTGTTGATATTTGGGAGTGATATGTTGATGAGTGTTTTGTGATTTGTTGAGAGTTTGATTGCCTGTTTTTGAATTATTCCACATGTAGTAATTGATCTTAGTCAAGTTCAGAAGTTCTATTTTTGGTCAAATTTTATTATAAGAAGGTACATTAAAAATGTGGGTAAGTGTTTATCACCTGTTTGCATTATGTGCATGTACATGTATGTATTAAATTTAAGGCTAAAATTATGTAAAAGCCAAAATATAATGTAAAGCTTTTGTAATAGGCGACAAGCACAATAGATCATGCATGAAGGATACTCCACTTATACTGTACAAGTACATGTATGTTATCTTTAGCCCCGACAACCTAATTGAATTTTGTACTCATGTACATGTACACATAAATGAACATAAGACCAATGACTTATTGTACATGTATATCTTATTTGTCTTTTTTCATGTACATTAAATTTCTTACTTTCTCTTTCCCTCCATACACAATCCCATCCTTTCAAGTGTTGTCCTACATGTACATGTACATGTATATGTACTTATATCAAAATAAGACTATTGTCAAAGCCTGAAATTATAGTCGGACATTTTCTGACAATTTCGCTTAATTAGGCAATCAAATTTTGTATTGTTCTGCCATTTTGCCTGAACAACATAATTTTAAAATAACGATCTAATTTATAATTGATTGTAAAAAGAACTTTATCATAATAAGTGAATAATCAATAATTAATCATGTCTGACTGGAGGTAAGCAAGCTAAGCATACAGCATGAGCTTTATGAGCTGACAATTACTACAATACAGTACATTGCATTTTAAACATTCATAAAAAGTGTAATTTTTATTGGAATCAGCTGTAGTCTTCTACACAACATAAGTTTGTGTAAGTGTACATGTATTTGGCCAAATTTTGTAAGAAATAGCTAGAAATTTTTCAAAGGCTATAATAGTCTTTGGTTGTTGGCCTGATATTTTAAAATTCAAAGATGATTGGAATCACTTCAAATTTCTATATATGCAACATAAAAATTTGTATCATTTTTTAGAAAAATTATAAAAATAGAAAATTTTCTCCTAGCCATTTTTAGCAAAATTTTTGAGCACCTTAACAATCCACTGACAAGAAACTGCATGAGCACTATGCTAAAATCATGTGGAAAACCCTGTACAATTGTTTCATAAAAATGGCAGATCAAATTAAACAATGTTCCTGCCTTATGGTTAACTGTTCTCTCTGAAATGAATATCCTGATTTTTAGCATTGTGAATGAATGTACATGTACATGTACTTAGAATAAATCAAGTTTAATACACTACACACATACATACATGTACACTGTACAATACTCATTAAGTCCTCTTTCCTTTATCCCTATTTCTCCCTTATGCCTCTTCTTTTCACTATACACAATAGCTTTCTTTCTCAAAATGTATTCGTACACATGTACGTTAGTTGTATGATTTCATTTGCTTGTACCCAAAGAGTCCTGTTACAAATAGATTGCTTTGCTTAACATTTAAACTTGAATGTGCATGAAGGTACTCAATCTATATTTATTCTCTTTCATTTTATTTCTCTTTATTCAGCCATTCTCTTTCTTCTCCCTTTCTCTCAGACTGGAAGCTGCTCTCAAACTGCAATCGTACCATGGGACACCAACACAACCTTTAAGTTATGAGTTCATTTTTATTATTGTTATTATTATTTTAAAGAAACATCAATGAAACATTTGAATTGATAATAATAATACTAGTATTGTTATTGTTGTTCTGTACCTCATTCCTCACCATTATCTATACATGTACATGATCAGTAGAACTTGAGCTTCATCACTATGATCAGAGACTATGTAGTACGTATACAGCCAAGATTATCATGCTGATACAGTAGTACTGCCCAAAATTAATGAATCAGGTCTGGATACAGTCCTGATAGCCTATCAGTGCTGTATTACTTAAGTAATCAGGCCTGACTAATTGTTTTTGGGCAGTACTATGTATCAGCATCATAATTCTTGTCTGTGTACCTCCACTCCTCACCCTCTCTCTATGTCATCACAAGAGCTGAGAGCTCATCAGTACAACTTTAGCTTGATCAAAATCAAAGACTGGTATGTACCTCCACTGATGATATAATGTAATTGTAATTGTAATCAGAGAACAATAGAAAATAATCATAACAATCTAATAATAATAATAATAATAATAATAATTTACATGAAACAATCTAATATAACAGTAATAATAACAATAATAATAATACTAAAATTGTTTAAATCTAAAATTTTGGCAATATAAAGTCACAATTTAGCTCAGCTTGGTCTTTCATTTGCTTGAATGCATCCATTTCTTTTATCTCACTTGAAGATGGCCTGTCAGAAATAGGCTTTAACATCAGCTCCACAAGTTTTGCCTAAAATAAAAATAATCACACATTATAAAAATTTGATTATCAGTAGTTTTTTATAGACAGGTTGTGTGCCGTATAGCTGGAAGTTTTGAAGGGAGTTAAATATGGTAAATTACTAAATTTTGGTGATTAGCGAATTTTAACTTGGCGAATTAGTGGCCATGTGCCATTGAGCATGTGTATAATGGCTCGAAATGGCGGCTTTTATTTTGGTGAATGGCTACCAAAATGCCAAACTTAATTCCCTCCAAAATTTCCTGCTATATATACAGAATTCTATTGTGCCGTTATTACTTCATTATAAAAATTTTCTTTAAATTCCTTTGGAAGTCTTCTATTACTCTTTATATCTCCTAAAACCTACATATAAAAATAATATGTGAACCTCCGGCCAATTCATATACCCCATACTTTATCCCTTTCCATTTCTGTGCTAAAAGGAAAGTAAAGCTCAAATAAAATTATTCCAAGCGAATAAACGTCAGCCCTTTCATTATACCGATGACCAGCTTTCTGCTCAGGGCTGACATAAAATGAAGTTCCGATCTCACTAGTATGACTACCCTGAACATCTATTATGAAATAAAAATGATGAAGCACAGCACTATATACATGCACCAGATTGGGGAGCACTGTGCTTAGTAGCTACATTTTGTTTCACTAAGCCAAAATCACCAACTTTAATGCTATCATCCATAGCAAATAGTATATTTGATGGCTATTAAATAAAGAAAATTGAAAGTAAATAAATTAATGTAAAACATTAAGGGGTGAGCCCCAGCAAGTATAAAGTATTACACATGTGCATGGTTGTTGCCAAATTAGATTTGACATCTGCTTTCCTTGCTGATTTTGGGCAACAAATCAGTCTTACTATTTTGCTGCTAATAAACTCAACACTTGCTGCAATTTAATAGTTGCTATTTTATTTCACTAGCTCAGCTGCATGAACACTAAACTAAATCCTGTGGGAAACCCTGGTCCCTGGGGTGTCATCTGAGTAAAGCTCATTCAGGATCGCCCCAGTAAAACTTATTAGCAATAGCTACATATACCTTTAAGTCACGGTGTATGTAATCCTTGTCATGCATGTATATCACAGCATCAAGAATCTAAAACAAAATTAAGGTACATCACTTTAGACTTTTATAATAAAGAACAGACCTGTACAAAAAAATTAAACACTTTGATTCGATAACGATTGTGAACATTTATACTCAGCCAATCTCTTAATGTCTTCCTTTGGCATAATTCCATTTGTATAAACAAGTATTTTTGATAGCCAGCTAAGGAGGAATCTATCATCTAATAATTAAAAACAAAAAAGTGAATTGAGCTTACAGGATGTTGTATCATCTGTTGCATCATCTGTCAGTGTTTCATCAGTTGATTTGGTATGTGTAGGAATGCCTTTCTCCTGTGACCTATTCTTTTGTAAACTATTATTAAACTCCTTAAAATATATCAAGTTTTAGATAAAAAACAAACCTGTCATCTCTAAACTCTATTGAAAAAGACTCAGTACCACTAGAATTATGGTTAGCACCAATAGGAGATAATGTCCGGACAGATTGCACTGATAATGAGTTACTTGGACCACTAAAAGTAAGTAATAAACATTACAAAATTATCTTTCCTTCTTACAAAGAAGTTGAAGGCTCATCCATTGCATCATCATCATCCCACCCAACAGGAGCACAATCAATGAAAGAATTGTAGTATCGAACAATTCCAGGGTGATACAATACAGAAAGTGCATGAACTTCTCTCTTCACCTTACCACTCCTACATGTATATGTACATCAATCAAGACAATAATAAATAGCTTTACTTACGTCGTGGGTATCATCTTAATGGCATACTTTCCTTTGTCCACTTTATGTAAGACATGATAAACAACTCCAAATCCTCCTTTACCAAGCATACCTAGCTTCTCAAAATCTTTCTCAACTCGACTAAAGGCACAGTGTATATCTATAATTAAGAATAAATAACATTATACCTTTGACGTAAAGGAGCTGGTGCAGGATCATTTTGTTGCATTCTCCTATTGATAAAATCATAATTATTATATTGCACTAGCTACATGTAATTAACTTTTCTAGTCTTTCGTCAAATTCCTTCTCAATCTTTGGCTCCAAGTGCGATATTGTACCACGTGCTTTGCATAGCTGGAGGTATTCATGCCAACATTTTACTTCACCATCTGCCTCACTGATATACTGGTCTTCAAAATCAAGTATTTCAAACGGTGTACCGACAGTCACTACAAGAGTTTTTGCTCTTGTGATAACCGTGTTAAACACAAAATGATTAAAGAGACTTTTAGTAAAGTATTCTTTAATTTTCCCATCCTTCAAAGGCTCCAGCAAGCACAAAAATATAGCTTCAAACTGATGACCTTATTTTAAAAGTTTGCAGCTATGCAACAGAAATAATTAAAATACCTTGAATCATAAAAGATGGCAAAAACTTGACTTTCTTTTCCTTCAAAATATTGTAGCAAGGATAACGATAGACCATTTGCTTTATATGATTTAACTAATTAGCATAAAATGACACTCAAAATCAGTCATAATAAATGCATTGTAAATGAGACATACTTGCTTCCTAGTAGAAGAAATGATACAAATTTGAGGCGGCTTCCTTTCCTTTTCTGTTTCTTTCAAATAAAGTAATGCCTGTTCCAAGACAATGCATGCCTCAACCGATTGTTGCTGTTCATTAGCAGCAACACTGTCATGTACAAGTCTAGAATCAGAGCATACAAATTTATAGCCAGATGGACCTTGGTGATGCCAAACTGGTTTATTTTCACTTGCGTGAAGCTTCCCATAAAACAATTCTGGCAATGAAAGGAGATCTTCATGAGCACGATAATTAATGGACAGTGTGGTCATGTAGGTAGCTGCAGTGGGGCCCATTCCCTTGTAGTGACCTGTTAAACGTGTTAAAAGGGAAACATCAAGACCATCATTTTGTGCCTCTTCTCCTAGTACAAGGGTTTTGGGGCCAACCTATTACAAAAGAAGTTAAAATAGTAAAGATAACATAAAACAACTCTACTTGTTTGTCATCTCCAGCTAAAACAATTTTAGCATCGTGTGTAGCAAGAGCTAATGGAGTTATTGCTTCTGGCTCACGTACCTGAGCTGCTTCATCAAGGAACACATAATTGAAATAACCATAGCCAGGAACATCAATTATGTCATAAAGACTCAAGGATCCATTATAAGATGCAATAATGATGACATTCTCAAGCTTTTCTGGCTCTAAATTCTCAAGTTCATCAAAAGTCATGTAGAAATGAGAGTTATGCGAATTTGGGTAAGGATTCCCTAAATATCGAGAAACATGAAAAACACGATACGGAAGTTTGCCCTCTTTATTTTCAATTCGAGTGAAATACTCCTCAATGAAAGAATTAACTGACTGAGGGTGATGAGCACAAATTAATATTCTTGTAAAAGGATCACCTTTCGAAATTCCATTGGTCATAACTTCGTAAGCAGCACGAGCAAGAATACGGGTCTTACCAGAACCAAAGGGACCATTAAGAAGAACTGGAGGAGGGCATGAATCTGCAACACACCTTGAAGAAACAGAAGTGATCATTTGAAGGGCTTGTGTTTGGACATCATCCAGTTTCATGAAGCTATATTTTGACCACTGAGGTTTAAACTTTTCCTCCAAACGACTGAAAGAATGCTTGTCAGATATAAGACAGTTGATAACATACTGCGGTATGACAGCAATGGCATGCTGAAGGTTGCTAAAATAAGAATGTTTTAATTCAAACTTCATTTTAACTTTAAAGTGGATTTTTCTGTGAGATGATCGGCCTTGAAGCATTCTCATGGTTCGACCCGGAAAACATAAATAAAGGCGCTGCTCGACATGAAAAAAATTATGCTGAGAAATTAATGCCTTGCAAACATAAAAATCATTTGACTTATAAATCTTGACGCCTTCGCTGGCTTGAGTGGCATACTCTATCTTGTCATAAGTAAATGCATCATCCTCAATGTACCCAAATTCTTTATATCGTTCTGGTTTTAATGCTAACTCCTTGACTTCTGGTGGAACATCATCAGTGACAAACAATTTGTAAACACCACTACACCTAAGTATAAAAGCAGATCACTTTATAATGTACATATGTGTATATGTGCATGTGTAGGTGCATATCAAATGTGCCAGTTGTGTTATAAATTCCATAATGCACAGGACAAAACAAATGAATACAACAAAGCTACAACAACTATAATATGCCCACATGCCATTGTAAACCAGTAAAAGCACCATTGATGCAGGATTTCCTTTCAGTGGTGGTGCAATTTTACTCATTAAGTGTGAATTACTAGGTATAGCATACATGACTATAATGTACACTCAA
>NW_003546840.1:44400-46400 GCF_000090795.2 Amphimedon queenslandica
TCCATTCTTTTTCTTAAATTAATAAATTACATTCTGTTACGATTCTGTGGTTAGGTTAATTATATTCATGCTGATCACGTGCGCATAAATTAAAATGGCATCAAACCACAAACCCACGCGGTGTCTGCAGCTGGATTTTGTCTGCCATTTCTTCTCTAGTGATGGGCGATATGGCCAATTTTCTTAATTTTCGATAACGATCGATATTAGACTTTTAAAGGAAATATCAATTATTAACGATACAATAACCACACCTTCATTTTGGGGGTGTGTCAAGGGTGTGGCTAATGATTTTGGCACAGATATAACTGTACTTGTCATGAGAGAAGATCATTTTCATGCTCTTGAGCTTGATTCTCTTCTGATTGGGGTAGGCTGAGCTAACAACTGGTCAGTTGCTTCTTTCTTGCAGTTCAACAGTGCAATTACTTATTAAAATTAATTATTTAGCCTTAATAAATGGGCGTGGTCAATAGATCGATGAAAATTGCATAAAAATTTCAATAATGATTCAAATCGATTCCGTAAAATATCGTTTATATCGATAAAGAATCGATATATCGCCCATCACTATTCTTCTCTGTCCTCGCTTCTTTTTGAAACTACCTTTGTGGTCCTTGACCCAAGCCTAGAGGAATGATGTAAAAGCCAACTCGAGCGCTTCTCTGGCTTAAAAGATTAACGGGTGCATAGAAGAAGATGAAAGAAGAAAAAGCCTGAAGAATTTTGCAGAAATTTAAATTTGGGCCTATTCTCCAGAATTGCTCCCGCTACATTACAGTCCACTTTAAAGGTACCAGGAGAATCGCTCAGTGAAGGAGAGCTCATTTAAGCCATTTATAAGGCTGTACAACGAAAGATAAAAGAGTTATAAGTGTTTGAAAATCATAAAAATGGCCGCCATCTTGAAAAACCAACCTCAATCCTACTTATAGGCTACCGCCTATATAATAGTTCAAGATGACAGACAGTATAATTTCATGAAAATTAAATTTGCAAAATAGATTTTTAGGCAAATTTTAAAAATTTACACCCCTCAAAAATTTTTGCTGTACTGTACATGATAGTGGTTTACAGAAAGTCTTTATGGATTGCTTCTCTGATACTACATCACCAAAAAATGGCCTAAGTAAAATCCAGTTTTGAAATTTATAGTTACAAAATTCTTTGACTCAAGTTACATGTATATCTTCCACTGGACTGCAACACACATGTACATAGGGTTACAAGCTTACTTGTTGTGAAGTTTTATTGTATGCTCTTTTTCTTCATACCAAAGTGTATCATAAAATTTCTTTTGATAGTTTTCAGTACTGAGTTCTTGTCTTAGACCAGGAACAGGTTTAGCTTTTAATCTTTCCTCATAAATAGCTTGCCATGGGCGTTCCATGTCTTTTGGCGGATTATTACTTTTCTTATATTTGGGAATACAAGGCTCTAAAATAAATAACATAATAAAACCACACACATACACATACATGTACCGTATTTTACCAATTAAACGCCCAGGCGTTTATTTCTTAGCAGCAAGAAAAATTTCATTTAAGTAAATAAAAAAGATACTTCGAGCGATACAGAACCCCCAACTCTGTGCAAGTCAGACCAGGCTCTAACTAATAAGCACTTTGGAAATATTTAAAGGGACTTGGTAAAAGCGGGGTGGGGATGGGGATGGGGAGCGGGATTTCATCGGTAAAAGCGGGGTGGGGATCTGGATATTGGGAGCAGCTTTTCATCGCCGGTAAAAGAAGGATCAGACATAGGATCAAAATAATGAAGACAGGGACAAGTCTGCAACTGGCAATGGTCTACTTGCAGTCAAGGCTCTATAGATCTATATGAATTCATTTTGCAAGCCTGGACAGTATTATTCTAAGCAGAAGACCTGCATGCATGAGTAGGCAGGCTTTTGATCTATTTTTATGAAGTAGAAATTTTAATTCATAATATTTTAAGTTTTTCACTGTAAAATATATTAGCATCTTTATGTGACATGCCAC
>NW_003546840.1:46410-48077 GCF_000090795.2 Amphimedon queenslandica
TGTTGCAAGGTAAATGCAACGGCAATACTTAATACTTTTATTGATGTCATTAGTATTCAAGAGCCATTATTTACTGCAAATCATCATACATTTCAATGTAAGTTACGTAATATAGTTTAATCAAAGTCACTTGTTTTGCAGAACGATTCAAACTATCTCTGAACATGGTTTATTGTTATGATTAATACTATAATAGTGACAATATTTCTGTACCTTGAAGAAATAAGTTCTTTGCACTGTGAGTTAGGATGTCACCATAAGGAAGGCATTAGCAGTCAATTTATAATCAGTATTCCGGTGTCAGATAAAAAATTTTAGCCTTGATCTATAATATTTTTATGCCCATGACATTTTTAGGCAATGGTAATGGTTGTAGCATTTCAAAGTGGCATGTCACATAAAGATGCTAATATATTTTACAGTGAAAAACTTAAAATATTATGAATTAAAATTTCTACTTCATAAAAATAGATCAAAAGCCTGCCTACTCATGCATGCAGGTCTTCTGCTTAGAATAATACTGTCCAGGCTTGCAAAATGAATTCATATAGATCTATAGAGCCTTGACTGCAAGTAGACCATTGCCAGTTGCAGACTTGTCCCTGTCTTCATTATTTTGATCCTATGTCTGATCCTTCTTTTACCGATGAAAAGCTGCTCCCAATATCCAGATCCCCACCCCGCTTTTACCGATGAAATCCTGCTCCCCATCCCCATCCCCACCCCCGCTTTTACCAAGTCCCATATTTAAACAGTAGGAGATTATTTTTGGTACAAATATGCGTGTCTATAGCTAGAATATATTAATAACAGGCATTTATTTGGACAAGGCATTTATACAGTAAAATACAGTATATGTACAGTTAAAGCAGTAAGCCTAACCTGTCTTTTTCCTTTGATCAACAATATAGTCAAGAATGAGAGTGATAAATTCACTTTGCTTGTCAATTTTATAATGAAAATAAACAATGTCTTCATAGCGAATTTGATACTTTGGCTCAATCAGGAGATGAAGAAGGTCAGACTTTCTTTCTTCTCTGGTACCATTATCATCTTTGATTTGATCGAGTTTGTCGGGGTCTATTTCTTTCTGTAAACCGAATGAGTACCAATCTTTTCCAATAAGGTCATTATCAGGACAAGTGATTTTTTCGATTTCTTCTTTTTTGACATTGACTTGCAGATCTGATTCGGTCAATCTTCTGGCTCAGTGATAAAAGTGGTTTTAAAGCTTCACTAAATTCAGGATCTGAGGGGAAAGTGATTAACGATAGGTTAAGGTCAAGTAATTCACCTGCTATGTAGGGCTTCTGAGTTGGGTTCCTATTTTGTGCTGCAGGGTCTTGTGTCGTTACGCCCAAGGTCATACCATGCTCCATTGTGATTTAGCTAAGATACGCCCACCCGGTTCTCGTTTATTAACCAGTCAGTTGTCCGGAGATATAGATAGGTAGAGTATTTCCTGGAATCATAGATATACTACACAGACCGGGATTGGAAACAGATCACGTGAGCGCATTACTTACTAATGACCCATCCTTGTTGTTAATAACTAGCAGCTGCTGCTAACATTTCCAATGGCGAAAAAGTTTGAACCTGCGCAAAACTTTGTGGGACTAATGCTCCAACTGTAGGGAGTTAGGCAGTTCACTGATTACTTAAAAGCA
>NW_003546840.1:52130-54846 GCF_000090795.2 Amphimedon queenslandica
CTTCAGCCTCACCCCCTCATTAAGTATGCAGAAGAAAAGTATGTTTAGCTGATTATCTCTGTAGTTGTTGGTTCAGATTTAGTACTTACATTTTTCATAACAAGCAATTGTGCATACCTACCTGCTGATACCAGACAACAATCAGATTTGCACTGCTAACATACTTGAAAAAATCTTTCATCATTATTCAACTTCAGTATTGCTAAAATATTAATCTCTCATCTCTGGATCAAGTGAAAGGACTTTGCCTCATGAACTGCTTCATATTGCATGCCTTCACTGCATAGTAGTAGCAAATGATCATATTTTAAAATATTTTATGGAAATTAAAAATCAAAAAATAACATACAACAATACAACAATGTTTGGTCATGCATGCATAATAGTCCTGTGTTCTTGATGCTATATAGCTTGTAACTTGAATTAGACTATAATCATACAGAGAAGCATAAAATGGGAAGATATATAATTGACCTTACTTGAATGAAATGCAATTGATACTTTTAGTAAGTAGTGTTGTTGTAGTTCCTTGGAACTAGAACTAAATCAATTCTAGTACTGTCTTTTTTTCATAGTTCTAGTTCCAAGAACTAGAACTAGTACTATTTTTACAACCAATGTAAGAACCAGAACTAAACTAGAACTAGCTTATACAAGACTTGTAGTACTAGAACTAAACTGGAACTAAACTTTGCCAAAGTCTCAGTACTAGAACTAAACTGGAACTAAAAGTACAATCTCTTGTGGTACTAGAACTAGTTTGGAACTAGAATTGTAGAATAATATTACTTGACAAAGAAGGTACTAATTTGTCATTGAAATATTTTAGTACATAACAAAGACTGAATAACAAATAATGTACGAATGTGTTACTTAGACATAGATTATAATGCATAAGTATATCAATAGACTTTTGAATACTTGTTCAGTTCAAAGCTAAGCAGTTAAAGCATGACAGCAGAAGCAAAAAGAAGCAGTATTTAGAAATTATTTCCAATTAGAACTAAGCTTCTTAAACTCTATTGTCAGAACAAGTACAAGAACTATAACTTAGCTCTAAAACTAGAACAATAGCTAAAATTTATTGAAATCTAGTTCTAGAACTAGTACTAGAACTAACTTTATCAAACTATAGTTCTAGAACTAGTACTAGAACTAAACTTTATCAAACTCTAGTTCCAGAACTATAGTACTACAACTAAACTTTATCAAACTCTAGTTCCGGAACTAGTACTAGAGCTAAATTTTATCAAACTCTAGTTCTAGAACTAGTACTAGAACTATATAAAATTATGGTACTACAACAACACTATTAGTAAGCATAAATCCTAAGCTCGAGAGAGACAGAGACACTACAGAGATAGAGAAAGAAAAATGGCAAAGAGAGAGAGGTAGTGAATTGTAATGGTTAATCAGATTAAAGAGCAATGATGACTCTAATCAAGATTATATAATGGGGAAGTTGTAATGCTATTCAGTGCGTATAAGGGTATTGGCAATTACTTTATTTCATAAGCTATACTTTAATGAATCAGCGACATAAATGTAGGCCTGTGTGTGGCATACATTCTTGATATGCATGTGCTAATTGTAAACATATTACCCATGTAGATGTAGAAAGGAAGGTAGTGAGGAAGGAATGTAGGATAGAGCCATACAGGAGCAAAGATGAGAAAGATGTAGAGAAAGAGATATGTAGAATAGTAAAGCCATAAAGAGAGCAAAAGCCATAAAGAGAGCAAAGAGAGTGTATGAGAATAGACTATTATACTCAGGGAGATTGCTGAAGATTGTATGTAGTGCATTTAAGAGGGGGAAAGAGAGAGGCAAGGGAGATCAAATAAGACCATACATGTAGGCAAAGACATAGCGCACTAAGGGAAAGAAATGAAATGTTGCCAAGTAGGTTTTCCACAGGTTTTTGGCATAGTGCCCAGCATTTTGATGGTGGGCTTTTAAAACTGATCCAAAGCTGGACAAAACACCCTGTGCTATAGTATAAGGTGTATTACATGTATGTCAAAAATTGCTGAAAGTGAATTTCCTTTTTTCTATTATTTCCTGATACATATACATGCTCTTATGTTTTGTCGAAAGTTTGAGCTGATTCCCATCAAATTTGGACTTTTAATGAATTTATCAAGTTGCTCAAAATTTAGACAAAATACCCCGTACTATAGTACACGTCTTCGGTCAAATTTCATTAAAAATGGCTAAGAGAGAAATCCCCACTTTTACAAGTTTTTCTAATGCACATACATGTTTCTAGTTTGCACAGCAAGTTTAAGCTGATTCTGATCAAAATTTGATTTTTTACAAATTTTTAAAGTTACTCCAAATGATGTACAGATGTGTACAGTGTGATGTATGGAAATGGTTAATGTTATTACATGTAATATCTTATCATTCATTAATGTATTATTAGTATAGGTTATACACCGAGGTAAAGGTTTCTATGGTATTTATTAACCGAGTGTAAGAGATCCACCTATGCCACCCAGGCTTACGCCAACTACAAGAATATTTTAAGGTCATAAAACCAACCTACCCACCAGAAATGGTCAGGTACTTTTATATCATTTCAAAAATCATGTGACACAAACAAGTTAAAACTAGTTATACATATGACACACACATGACAACCACGTGACATAGAGAGTTCCTAGTTAGATGGCAACCTGGGCAAGCCTGAGCAAGCCCAAGCTGTCATCCCTCA
>NW_003546841.1:0-1845 GCF_000090795.2 Amphimedon queenslandica
GGATTCCTTCAGGAAAGTTTGAGCTTGTATAGAATAAATTTCATTGTCAGTATTATTGTGTATAATAATATTAAAGTAATCATAATTATTATACCTGATTGTATTGTTGTAGAGTTATAGGCAAAGGAAGAAGAAGGAGCCAATGAAGCAGAAGGAAAGAGAGAGTGCTCAGAGGTGTCTTGATAAAAGACAAAGACTATCCCAACACTTGCTAGTTTGATTTTCTGTTTATGTAGTTTTATGTGAATATACAACTCAATAATAAGTCAATGTCAAGCAACTATTTATGTAATCAAGAGTAAAATAGTCTAATCAATCATGGGTGGGCGGACAGTGGACACGTGTAGGCCGGAGAAGTAAAAGGCGAGGTTATGGACAGAAATTTAGATGTATCAGGTAGCTCTCTCCTCTCTCTTGTAAATGTTAATTATTGGTATTCTACAGGTCAGTATAAACTGGGATGGAGGGCTCAACACACAACTGCAGTAGTAGGAGAGGTCCTGTACTGCTGGGGAGGAGACCAGGAAGGTTTAGATAAGTCACACGATTCTCCTACAAAGAGAGAGTGTACTTCTGCTATTGATGTGTTTAACTTATTATCTGGTGTCTGGTCCTCTAAACCTACTAGAGGTACTCCTCCATTGGGAATTAAAGGAGTCTCTTGTGCTGTCATTAATAATAATATTTATTATTTTGGCGGTTGGTGTGGCCATGGCAGTTGCTACCTTAACAGTTTGAACTGTTTAGACACTTTAATTCTTCAATGGAAAGAGTTGCAACCAACTAGTGATAATTCTGTGACTAAGAGAGGCTATGGTGGTATGATACCAATGGGAAGTGAAGGTGAACCTCAACAGTTACTGGTTATCGGTGGACTGGCTCCTAAATTAGCTACTACACTGTATCGTCAGTTTGAATACATTGAGATACCCGGTGTTGATGGTCATGTTAGAACTAATGAACAGAATATCTATAACCTGTCTAGTGGTAAGTGACTCATTCATGCAATTATGACGTTTAGCAAAAAATTTTTGTGGCCCAAAAATTTCGCAGATCTGTTCCAAAATCAAATTTCATGGCTTTAATTATAGACCACCCAGAGTGAGAATTGCAAACACTATGAATTTCGTTAATTTTATATACGATATCCGCCCACACATCATAATTGGCTACCATTTTGGTTGGCAGGTTTGTTAAGGAAGTCAATGGAGGCACGAAGGAAATGCCTCACTTATCTGCTGTAGCTCTATCAATAGCTAAAAAATGCTTGTTATAAGAAAGAATAGCTGCCTCTAAGCTTCTCCTTTAAAAGATTTGGTCAAATTCGCTCCAGAATTGTTTGTTTTTATGTCGGCCCATTTGTTCTCCATTGAAAGTTGCCAATCAAAATGGCGGCCGGAATTTATTTCATTGTAAACCATGCCTTACAACTGTAATAATCTTCCCACACAAGCAATTCTCACTCTGGGTGGTCTATTGTAATTTTCTACTATTCAGCCATCTTGAACTGTATTGAAACAATTTTCGCAGATTTTATTTTTGTGGATTTTGAAAAAACACGAAATCCACAAAAATTTTGGGTCACAAAAATTTTCCGCTATACGGTAGTATAGTCATAGATATAGACCTGGTGGTATAGTGTGCTTATAAACTATGTATGTAGTTACTGATAATTATTATTTTTAGGACAATGGATTGTTCCATTTGTCAGTGGACAATGTTTTCCACCAACTAGTCTATTTATAGTTGAAAGGATAAGTCATAATAAAGGAATTATGTATGGAGGACTAGTGACTGATGGTGGTAGAGATATTTCTACTAACAGTATCTACTTGTTTGAATTAT
>NW_003546841.1:2976-4899 GCF_000090795.2 Amphimedon queenslandica
CATAGAGATACTGTCTAAAGACTTCTCTAGAAGCATTAGAAGGTAGAGAGAACCTCTATAAGTCTTAATAATGACCAAGTTGTACTTGCAAGGTGGTGAAATCAATTATAGGAATACTTTTTACACTGTTATGCTTGTTTGGGGTGTGATCATCAGTTGTGTAGCCAGGATTTTTGGAAAGGGGGGGCAGCTGTGCGGCGCGCAAAGCGCGCCGAAAAATTTTGCGGAACCATGCCCTTTTGGGGCATAGCCACGCCTATTTTTCAACATGGCGGAGTTCATGTCCAGAAATGAGTGGACACGGAGTAGTATACTGAGCAATTATCTCCGTATACCACTGATTGACTTTATACAGGGCAGGAATGGACATTTCCATTTACTAGGCTATATCTTTCTTTACAATAAGAATCATCAATTTGCGCACTTCAGTAGCTGTTCTTCATCCATCTACCTGTGTTCCTGCTAAATATTACAGCATTTGGAGTAACTTTGTGTGGAACATTTACCAATTGAAGATGAGGCAGTCAGTGCCGCCATCTTGTCATTCCTTTATGTATGCATGATAATTTTTTTACTTTTTGAATGGTTATATCTAAATTTCAAACAATTTTTGACAATTTGCTCACTTATTTTGTGAAAGTACAAAATTCTTACTACCCAATGATGCAAAAAAGATAAAGAAATTCAAAACTTTGTTTGGAACATTTGTCTCCTGAAGGTGAAGTAATTTTAGCTATTTCAATGATGATGGGTGCAGCAGCAAGAGTCAACAAGTCACAAGTGCTTTCCTCTTCTCTTAGGAATAATAAAGTGAAAGAAAGAGTGCTTAACATCTTATATATACAAGCAAATAGTGTCTCTAGACCTTTTTGAAGTAAGACGGCCGTTTGTTGAGAAGAGCCTGTTCTTTCACCACGCTTGCCACTTTAACAAAAGAATATGAGAAAACTACCATAACCAATTGCATTAAGTAGCATTCTAGAAGCCTCAAGTATCTAGTGAAGTCCCATCCATGTACCAGAAAGACGTTAGCAAGCTTTGTAGTGAAGCTTCCTATCAATCCACCATTGCTGAACTGCCGTTGCTATGGTAATTCCAATGAATATCATTAAATTAACGCGACCGGAAGTCCCATTGCAATTTCTGGACATGTCTTGACCGATCATAGGTAACGTTGAATACCTTTTCAGCCTTATAATGGCATCATAGAAAGACTGCTTTGGCCTTTTCCTTTCATATGTAAGTTGTAGAACAGCTTTTCCTTCCAAAAGCAGCTTATTATTTGATTATTTTTTAATTTTGAGTTTTAAAAAAGGGTTGCAATTGCCCCCCTGGCTACGCCCCTGATCATACCTTATTTTCAACATGGTGGACTTTTTAATGATCATAGGCAACGTTGAATACCTTTTCTGCTTTATAATAGCATTATAAAAAAGACTGATTTAGCCTTTTCCTTTCATATGTAAATTATGAAATAGCTTTTTCTTCCAAAAGTAGCTTATTATTTTGTTAATTTTAAATTTTGATTTTGGGGCATTTGCCCCCCTGGCTACGCCCCTGGGTTAATATGCTGGTTAAACCAGCATAATGAATTTGAATTGACTAAAAATTTTACGTTGTTTAAGGTGTGGCTAAAAATTAATATTTTGCTTTCTACTGGTTTTTAAAATTTGGTTGAGCAGTGCCCCTAAATGCTAACCCTATAGCCACCTAACATCAAACTATCCCATAACTGATACCAATGTGACTGTAAAGTTTATACTCTATTTCTTATTCTCTCTACAGATTCCTGTACCTGATTCTGTTACTGGTAGATATGATCATACTGTATCATCTTTTGTTGTTGATCCTAATCATGTGTTCCTGATAATAGTGGGAGGTTGTACAGAGGCTAAACGGAAAGATATAGGAGGAGGAGTAATG
>NW_003546841.1:4909-15817 GCF_000090795.2 Amphimedon queenslandica
AAAATATCACAATAGTAGTGGAACTAGGTAATGTTTTTATTTGATGTCAGAAAAATTTTGTATGCTTGTGCTAATTTATACCCACAAAATTTATAGGCGAGATGTGGTGCAATAAATGAATTGTTATAGATAATTAAGTAATACCACTGTTGGAAATTATAATTAGAACAATGCATTTTCCTAAATTCAAAAGTATAATGTGTCATTCTTTTTGTCTTTTATCTCCCTTACTCTCAATGACACAATCACTAACTTATTTTTGGGGCGAGCCTGAGCTCGCCCTGCTGAGGCGAGAAAGTGTTTGTTTGTTTGTTTGTACGGGCAGACTGTCTAACTATTATTAAAGTTAAATAGCCTAATCTTCATTGAAAGCGGGTGTGGTCACAATGATAAAATTAAATGGCGGCTATAAGCAAGTCTGAGTTTATTTGCAGGAAACGGTCAGCTAGATAAGGCTAAACTGCTGTCTGAAACTTTTCTAGCAAGAATAAAAGTTGGGAGAGCAGATATACAGTCTTTTCCTTGGTATAAAGGATTCTGCTAAGGTGAATGCAAGTGAGAAAGCTGCATGTACTGTACTGCTAGCTACATGCATCATGAGATCTATTCTAGGTGATGTTTCTTCTCTAGGAGCAAGCCTAGGTTAACAAAGCAGATATACAATCTTCAAACATGATTTTTTCAGTGACTGCTTCTAACTATAAGCAAGATAACTTTAATTTAAGCAAGATGACTACAAGATACATGAATTTAGACATGTGCAATTGCTTTGCTAGCTCAGACATGTATATCATACAGCACATAATCTAAAGCTTGCTTATAGGCTCGCCCCTTTAATGTTTTACATTTGTCTAGCACACCTCCTTTTTCTTCTCTCTCTTTCTCAGGTTTTAGTGATGGTCAATGGTCAGTGGGCCTGGTATTACATTCATATAGTATTCCTTTATTGTATGAACTAATACTAAAAGGAAGAAGAAAGGAATTGATTGTAATGAATAAATACATGACAGATAAAGTGAAAGAGCTTCAAGTCATCAATGAGTCTTTACTTTATGATCTACAAGTGTCTAGAATTAACAACCAATCACTTCAGGAAGCACTACTAGCACAGGAATCAGGTATATATACAATTATACATGTACCATTATACTACAATTACTGCATTTGCTTTGTTTTATGAAGTTATAATTACCGTATTTCCTCGAGTAAAAGCCGCCTCTAAGTAGCCGCCTCCCTCGAATAGACGCCTCCTGGGGCCAGGGTAGTCAAAGAAATTACCACCGCCTTCAAATAGATGCCGCATATAATACTATTCATTATTATTATTAATAACCAAGTATTTAATTAACTAGTAAAATGGCCGTCTAGTCGTCGCGTCTAGTCACAGTTGAGTCTTAGTCGAGTAGTTCCTTCATCCTATCAATTAGTTTTTTCTTTCCAGGAAAGATATAGATACAGGGTACCTCTAGGACCTTTCCAAATTCCCTTTTCCCATTAACATGAGCTTCTATTTGATCCCACAAAGCAAGAAATATGATGCAACTCGCGAAAACTCCCTAGGAAGGAGAAGTACATGTAGCTCATAATGCAAAGACACTGGGGAACATCTAAACTCCTACAGCCTGAGGTAGAACATGAGAGTGATCTTTCTCCAGACCTGGAACTGGAAGTAGTAGAGTAGTAATTGACATGATGAAGATTGAGTTATTTTGTTTAAAAAGAGTATTAATGGTAAAAATTAATAATTAATTTAAAATTAAAGACAATTAATAATAATCGCCGCCCTCGAACAATGGCCGCCCTTGTATAGTCGCCTCCCTCCTACAGATGGAAAAATGAAATAGATGCCGAGGCTTTTACTCGAGGAAATACGGTACTGTATGATTTTGTCTAATTATACTTATATTAGGCACAATTTCAATAACATCATCACCAGTTTGAATGAATTCTTTTGAATTTTTGTATAGTGCCCATTTTTATGCCATTTGTGCCATGTCATACATTATATATTAATTCACTTTCATTACTTTTTTATTTGTACTCTTGTACTCTATACTATTTCAACTGCAACTGCTAGAAACTAAGACTCTTTTTACTAAACGAAACAGAGACCAAGAGGACTCACGACACTCAGGTGATAATTATATGGAAAGTAATGCCATGTGTATGTAAATCTGTAGCTGGTAATTTTGAGGGGTAATTTATTCATTTTGGTGATTGGTGTGCTTTATTAAAAAG
Organism: Amphimedon queenslandica; assembly: GCF_000090795.2. Classification (NCBI taxonomy): domain Eukaryota; kingdom Metazoa; phylum Porifera; class Demospongiae; order Haplosclerida; family Niphatidae; genus Amphimedon; species Amphimedon queenslandica. Next base: position 7,148 of record NW_003546841.1, read on the forward strand.
TTATGGCCATATGCCATTGTGCATACACAATTACACATAATTTTAGATTTTTTTTGGTGAATGGTTTTTAAAATTCCAAAAATATTTGCTAAAATATTATTATGAGCTAAATAGTACATTGACTTTAACGTCAATAAATAATTTTCTGTTAAAAGTAAAAATTTAATTTTCTACAGATAATGCCAAGAAGCTTAAAACTGATGAATCAGCGGAGGAGAAACAAATAATGACTGATGGTCAGTGTATCATCAGTACATAATATTAGATGAGTCTATTAATGTAGAAGATAATGAAAAACTTAGAGCTACAGTTGCTTATAATGAAGTATACATAACTGAAATAGAAGAAGAGAAGAGACAATTAGAGGAAGAAAAGAAACAACTAGAGGAACAAAAGAAACAACTAGAGGAACAATATCTAGCAGAGAAACAGATCACTAAAGGTTAGAGTATTGTCATCAATGTGTACATGTAAAATATGAGAGAATATTTAGAACTTAAAACTAAATTTGCTGATAATGAGAAGTATACTGCTAAACTAATGAAGGAGAAGGGGCAATGGAGTCATACCAAAGAGACTAGTACCAAAGAAGTGCAATTTGATTACATGATCCCTTCAATGGGTAAGAGTATTATACTGACTGAGTGTAAATTGTATACAATTGATAGATAATTTGGAATATCTGAGTGATGTCCAGGTAGCAGAGAAGAAGCTGTTCTTAATTCAAGGAGACAAACCTCAACTGATGAATTGGGAGAAATATGGTCTAAGGATTGGAGTACAAGAAGGAAGCCTATTGTCCTCTGAGACAGTAGAAGCAGCAGTGGTTGCTCTTGTAGGGGGACAGTTCAAGTTTCCTCCTAATACTGTCCTAGTGAGTGCTGTGTATGCAGTATCACTCTCAAAGCCTCTCCTCAAACGACTCAAGTTAGAGATACAGCACTGCGTTGATTTAAGAGGACGACCAGATCTTGCACAATACTTAAAGTTTGCTATAGCTCCCATGAGCACATCTAGTCTTCCTTACCAATTCTCAATAGTTGAGGGAGGAGAGTTTAGCTCTAATAGTGGGTATGGATCCATTCAACGTAACAAGTTCTGTTTGGTTTGTATACTGGGGGAAGACTCAACTAATGAAGACACGGAGGAAGGAGGGGATGATTATGGTAGTGACAGTGATGTTGATACCAGCAGTACTCCACCAGGGGCTAGTGGAGCATGTAAAGGTTAGTTAGTGAGTCTATTGATGATAATGTAATGTATTCCACTACTGAATAGAGTCTACTACTAAAGAGACTAACCTCCCAACCAATGCAGTGTCTTTTGCTGATACTATTACTACACCAAACACTGATCATGTTAACAGTAAGTACATGTACACACTCTCCTATCACTAATATTATAATTATATTAATTTATATAGAAGTACATTCCACTGGTGTAAAGGAGGCTATGACATATGCTGGTTTGATCTATTATCAAGAGAAAGGTGTGGAAGATTTAGTAGTGTTTGCTGCAGCCAGAGACTTGAATGCTCTCATTGAGGTAAGTGTGTCCCTTGTTATATCAGTTATTAATTAATGTTTTGTGAACTTACAGTTTATTAAGAGTGATTTTCCCGGAGCTGAGAGAGGACAACACGTTTATTTTTGTTTTGAAGATAATGATGGATGTATTGAGCTAAAGTTTGATACTCCACAAGAGAAGGATATTACTGGTTGGACTATTGACCCTCACATTAAACCATGCAGAGTAAGTATAACAGTATTATGGTAAATACATTACTGTAAATTATTCTATCTGTTAATAGTTACATCGTTGTGTTGTTAACAGATTTGGTGAAGCTAATTATCCTCTTCCTCCATCTTGCTTGATATCCATTCTTGCTTCACCTGATGCTGTCCCTACACTACATTACTCCATACCATTGGAAGGTGTGGCTGATCCTGTTTCATTATACATCCACAGATCACTACAAAGAAACCCTCCTCCCCCTCCTTCAACAGGTAATAGAAACAAATGATTTGAAATTATTTATTTAATTATTTAATATTAATCAGATCCTACTACCTCCTCCTCCTCTTCTAATCCAATTACTGAAGCTACTCCATCATCCACTGGAGGAGCTAGTAAGTAACAGTGTGTGTGTGTGTGTGTTTATGCATGGTTTGCGTGTATTAGGTTATATTGACCTTTGACCATTATTAGGTGCACCAGCTACTGATGATGTTGAGAGAGTGAAGAAAATCATTAATGATGTTCTTGTATCTCACTTTGCTGTTCTTAATGATCTTAAAATGTCTCTCTCAGATCTTGGTAATCAATTGTTTGCCTCTGGTCTTATTAGTGATGAAGTCAGGGAGACTCGTAGCATGGAAAAATTTATCGGAGAGTTCAAGGCTAGTTTCAACTTTATGGATGAAATGTCTGAAATTCAAGATCACTGTAAGAAGTTTTTGAACTCATTCATTGCTGTTCGAGGTGGTTATGCTAATGCTGCCAAATTTTTACGTAAGAAGTGGATTGGAGCTATTAAAACTAAGCTAGGCATTGATTTTATTCTTGATATTTAGTAGAAATTCCACTCCCCACAAGTAGCAATGCATGTATGTATAATGTGTGTGTGATGCTGCTATTTTGTAACAAAATTTTTAAAAATATTGATTATAACCATGAAGCTATTAATTAATATTGAATGTAATTTGTAAACTATTATTTAATGATTCTAACGAGTCATTGTTTTTAATGAATATAAAGTTTTGGGTGGGACCAGTCATTGATTGGACCAATCAGATCGTCGTGCATGATGACATGATAATTATGTCAGCCCCACCTAGCTTCAGGGCGTGGCTCAATTTGCAAATCTGCAGCTCAGTGGTGTGAAAATGACATCAACATGAACTAAATTAAGAAATCAGTTACAAGGAGCTGGCCAGGAGGTCATAGAGTGGTGTAAATGAATAATAGCTACCATTGTTGAACTGTGCTGCATGAGCAGTGGGCTGGATCATATGATATATGTAGATCTATTTGTTACCGTAGCTCTAGCGCTCGTAAAAATGGACAGAAATGTAGTTCAAACAAGTCAGTCCTTTGAAATTGAAGCCTCTCTTTTTTATGCTTTGTTATTATTCTACAGATCAGTATAAATTTAAATGGAGAGCTCGACACACAACTGCAGTAGTAGGAGAGGTCCTGTACTGCTGGGGAGGGGATAAGGAAGGCTTAGATGAGTCCCACAATTCTTCTACAAAAACACAGTGTACTTCTGCTATTGATGCATTTAACTTATTATCTGGTGTTTGGTCCTCTCGACCTACTAGAGGTACTTCTCCATTGGGAATCAGAGGAGTCTCCTGTACCACCATTGATAATAATATTTATTATTTTGGTGGCTATTGTGGCCATGACAGTTGCTTCCATAACAGTTTGAACTGTTTAGACACTTTAACTCTTCAATGGAAAGAATTACAACCAACCGATGACAATTCTGTAAATAAAAGAGCCTATGGTGGTATAATAGCAATGGGAAGTGAAGGTGAACCTCAACAATTACTGGTTATTGGCGGAATAGCTCCTATATCAACTACTACACACTATCATTCTGAATTTAAATACAGGAAGATACCTGACATGGATGAACGTGTTAGAATTAATGAACAGAATATGTACAACCTGTCCAGTGGTGAGTCAGTTTTGAGGAAATACATATTTTTAACTTTTATATTTACATTATTATTACATCTAGAATAAATTACATCAATATACAAAATAATAATTTTTAGGTCAATGGATTGTTCCATCTGTCAGTGGACAGTGTTGTCCACCAACTGATAGTTTTATAATTGAAAGGATCAGTCCTAATAAAGGAATTATGTATGGAGGACTAGTGTCTCATGGTGGTATCAGCATACCTACTAACAGTATCTACTTGTTTCAATTATCACATTGTAATGATAGTATAATTATAGTAAGTTATACAGAAAAGGAATTTACAATCACAAAAATGTAGCAAAATTAAGTTTAATCAAGCTACAGCATCATACTCTTGGCTACATGAACAATTCATTTATTATTTTGTATATGAATAATCATATAGAACTGGGAGATACTGAAGCCAGGAGCAATACCTATTGATGGAGTATGGCCTAAGGAGAGGTGTGCTCATGCTAGTACTATTATCCATGGTGTCTCTACCTCACCTACACTAGTAGTGATTGGTGGAATGGATCATAGGAATGAACTAGTGAAGGAATGTTTATTACTAGACACAAACCAGTACAATTGGATGAAGGTAATACACAATAGTTATTATACAGTGAATGTAAATTGACTAAAGATTTGTGATGTGAATGTTACTAGCTTACTAGTCATCAGACGATCATTTTAATTGCTATTTTTACTTCCATTTTTGTAGCTAATAATGGTTTTCGCCATTAAATGTCCAATCCTATATATGCATCATGTAATACCACCTCAGCCTTGTGTGTATAGCTGTATAACTTGACCTGTACTATGTTATTATAACTGTAAACTGTACACTGTGTATTTGTATTTTCTTATTTTCTACAGATTCCTCTACCTGATTCTGTTACTGGTAGATACTATCACACTGTATCATCTTTTGTTCTTGATCCTAATCATGTGTTCCTGATAATAGTGGGAGGTGATGTAGAGAGTATGGACTGGATTAATAGACGTGTTCCTGATCCTCTTATTACAATGCTAATAGAACTAGGTAATATTATCATATTATGCACTATTATTCAAAGTCCAAAGATAAAGTGATGCAAAAAAATTAATAACTGATGATGGTAATCAATACTAGAAGTCATTAATACACTTCAAATATATTTTAAATAATTATGTTATTGCTTTTTTCTGTCCTTTTCCCTCCCTTGCTCGATCATTCACTTATTTTTACTCCTCATCCTTTTTTCTCCCTCAGTTTTTAATGATGGTCAATGGTCAGTGGGTCCAGTATTAGATTCATTTAATATTCCTTTATGGTATGAACTAATACTAAAAGAAAGAAGAAAGGAATACATGACAAATAAAGTGAAGGAGCTTCAAGTTATCAATGAGTCTTTGTGTCATGATCTACAAGTGGCTAGAATTAACAACCAATCACTTCAGGAAGCACTACTAGCACTGGAATCAGGTATATATACAATTATACATGTACCATTATACTACGATTACTGCATTTATATAAGATTTTGTTGTTGTGTAAAAATTGCTTTAATCGTTTTATAAAATTATATTTATTGTATGATTTTGTCTGTCAATTACTTATACAGTGTCCTTTATTATTGAGTATTGCTCGTTTATTAGGAACAATTTTAATAACATCATTACCATCATTGCCACATTACGTATTAATTCACTTTCATTAATTAATTTATATTTTTTATTCTACTATTTCAAATGAAGAGAAGAGTATGCTAGAAACACATTTACTAGAAACTAAGACTCTTCTTACTAAACGAAAGAGAGACCAAGAGGACTCACCAAACTCAGGTAATAATTATATGGATTATAAATTAATACCATATGTATGTACATGTAGCTGATAATTTTGAGGGGTATAAATAACGTTTTTTGGTGATTGGTGTCTTTTAATTAATTCAGCAAAATTCTGGCCATGTGCCATTGTACATATGCATAATGGTTCAAAATGGTGAATGGTCATCAAAATGCCAAAAATGTTTACTAAAATCTCATTATGAGCTATACTGTACATTGATTTTAACGGGAATTGATTTTTTCTGTTAAGAGTAAAAATTTAATTGTCTGCAGATAATGTTAAGAAGCTTAAAACTGATGAATTAGTAAAGGAGAAACAAATAATGACTGATGGTTAGTGTATCATCAGTACATAACATTAGATGAGTCTATTAATGTAGAAGATAATGAGAAACTTAGAGCTACAGTTGCTTATAATGAAGTATACATAACTGAAATAGAAGAAGAGAAGAAACAAGTAGAGGAACAATATCTAGGTTAGAGTATTATCATCAATGTATAATTATGATGAGAGAATATTTAGATCTTAAAAGTACAGTTGCTGATAATGAGAGGTATACTGCCAAATTAATGAAGGAGAAGGAGCAACTACAGGAGAGAGTCACATCCTTAGAGGAACAATCCATCAAAAAGACTACTAGTACCAAAGAAGTGCAATTTGATTACACGATCCCTTCAATGGGTAAGAGTATTATACTGACTGTGTGTATATTGTATACAATTGATAGATAATTTGGAATGTCTGAGTGATGTCCAGGTAGCAGAGAAGAAGCTGTTCTTAATTCAAGGAGACAAACCTCAACTGATGAATTGGGAGAAATATGGTCTAAGGATTGGAGTACAAGAAGGAAGCCTATTGTCCTTTGAGACAGTAGAAGCAGCAGTGGTTGCTCTTGTAGGAGGACAGTTCGAGTTTCCTCCTAATACTGTCCTAGTGAGTGCTGTGTATGCAGTATCACTCTCAAAGCCTCTCCTCAAACAACTCAAGTTAGAGATACAGCACTGCGTTGATTTAACAGGACGACCAGATCTTGCACAATATTTAAAGTTTGCTATAGCTCCCGTGAGCACACCCAGTCTTCCTTACCAGTTCTCAATAGTTGAGGGAGGAGAGTTTAGTTCTGATAGTTCATATGGTTCTATTAATAGAATTGAATTCTGTCTAGTGTGTGTTTGTGGTGAGTGTAATGGAGGAGATGAAGGAGGAGGAGGAGGAGGTACTACTGACAATTTACCATTTGGATCCACCTCTTCAGCAGGTCAGTAAATACTGTATACATTGATACATTATTTATAGCTCCACACAGATCCTATATCAGTCAATTCCTCATATACTAGCGGTAAGTATTTATTACTGAATTTTATGAGCTAATAATTTTATTTACATTTTTAGCTATGATTATATAATTCCTCATTGTATATTTGATTAATTTTGTAGACGTGAATCAGCAATTAGGAAGCAATTCAGCTAGTGTATTGTCACAATTATCACAATCTATTAAATATGCTGGTTTGTTTTTTTATGAGGAGAAAAGTGTAGAGGATTTAGTGACATTTACTGCAGCTAAGAAATTAAATGCACTTCTTGAGGTACATTGTACATGTAATTCACTATTACCCATCACTGGTTAATTTGTTATTTTATGCAGTTTATTGAGAAAAAGCACCCACAAGCTAAACTAGATCTCAATGTTTACTTTGGTATTGCATCTTCTGATAGTTTTGTTGAATTAAATTTAAATGGTCCTCAAGATGAGCTGTTTACTGGATGGAGTATTAAACCTCGCATGACACCTTGCAGGGTATGTTATACTGTGTACTGTAAAGCAATATAACTTTTATTTTCAGTTGTATCAAGATGATATTAATAATTTTGGTGATAAAGATTATCCTCTTCCTCCATCTTGTCCAATATCAGTGTATGGATCACCTGGTGCTGTTCCTACACTAAATTACTCCGTACCACTGGAAGGTGTGGTCCGTCCTGTTACAATATGCATCCATGCATCACTAAAAACAACAAGTAAGAAATAAATCATCTCAATTATTTATTTATTTAATATTAATCAGATCCTACTACCTCCTTCTCTTCTAATACAATTACTGAAGCCACTGCATCATCCACTGGAGGAGCTAGTAAGTAACAGTGTGTGTGTGTGTGTTTATGCATTGTTTGTGTGTATTGGGTTGTATTGACCATTGACCTCTATTAGGTGTAACAGCAACTGTTGATGTTGAAAGAGTTAAGAGAATCATTAATGATGTTCTTGTATCTCGTGATGCTGCACTCAATTCTCTTATATCATCTCTCTCAGATCTTGCCAGTCAGTTATTTTCAGTTGGTCTCATTACTGATCAAGTTAAAAGAACTTGCTCAATGGAAACTTTTATTACAGAGTTCAAGTCTAGTATTAATTTTAAAAGGAAGCTATCTGAAGTTCAGGAGCACTGTCAAAAGTTCTTAAGCTCATTCGTTGCTGTAAGAGGCAGTTATGCTGATGCAGCAATAGCTTTAGGTGAGGACTGGATTGAAGCTATTAGAAATGAACTGGGATTTGATTTTAATATTAATATTGATACTTAATTGCTGCTTTGTTTTATTTGCAAAATTTTATAATTTGTATATTGTTTTGCTCCACTCATTACTTTGGTTCATGTTTAAACTAACACTAGATCCATAGTGTTTAGCTGCCCACATATTATAGGCATAGTTTCATTAGCCACCATTTCTTGCTGCCATAATTGTGTAATGTATATGTATATTTGCAAACACATACAAAAACTCAATACATATATGAACAGTTCAAACTCAATATAAACTGGGATTTCACTTTAATATTAGTATTGAGTCATAGATATAGTCTGTGGCATTTTACATTGACCTTTTTAAAGCTATTTAATTTTCATCACTGTATTATATGTATTGTATTGTGTTTAAATCTAGCTACGTAATGTTCCACTCTTCTGGTCTATATTGTTCTTTCCTTTCACTCCAACTCTTTCATTTTTCATTGAAACTGTCTTCTTCTCTGAATTTACATATTTCTGTCTATCATTCCTAATATACAAAACAACAAAAGAGGCAACATAAAAGCATTAAAATGAAATACAGCAATAAATCATACATGTATGTGTCACTACATG
>NW_003546841.1:17199-19316 GCF_000090795.2 Amphimedon queenslandica
AAAATAAATAGTTAGGTATTATTATTATTTATTTATTTATTTATTTACTTGTTTTCCTTGCAGAGGAGATCAGTCCTGCACTTACACCTGCTACATTCAACCGTCACTTTAATGACACTCATTTGAATTGTTCCAACTCCTTCACTTAGTTTAATGTCCACTAGTCTCAGCTCTGTACCTCTCTTCACTGGTGAGACATATTTCATATTAGTAGTAGCTACATCATCATCATCATCATCGCTTGCTGTCGCTGAATCATTGTCTTCGTCTTTGATATTGATTTTAGAGGAAAAGTCCTCTAAAAATGACTATTAACAAGAAAGTATATGCATGTAAATGAGTACTTAAAAGTAATACAGGATATTTTGTCAAAATGGCCAAATAAGATTTCTCCATTTTTATATTTTTTCCTAATACATATACCCGTTTCTATGTTGCGTATCATGTTTGAGCTAATTTCGATCGAATTTAGATTTTTTACAAATTTTTAAAGTTACTCCAAAATTGGGCCAAAGTCCCTGTACTATAGTACAGTGACTTTGGCCAAATTTCGTCAAAATTTTAAAGTTGAGAATTCTCTATTTTTATAATTTTTTCAGATGCATATGCATCTTTTGATGTTGTGTATAAAGTTTGAGCTGATTCCGATCAAAATTGGATTTGTTACAAATTTTTGAAGTTACTTTATTTCTTTAACGGTAGCTCCGTTAGTACAGAAATAGTTACAAGTTATGATTATTCAAAAACATCATATTCATCATTACAGTCTTACTGTTTGAGGTATCAGTCTCATTGCATTATTGTCCAGCCAGTGAAGTATTGGCCTAAGCATTAACTCATGCTGTCCTGATCTCCTGTTAGCCAGCTGGTGATCCTCCATCCTTCCCTCCAATTTATTATTAACAGAATCAATACAGTCAATGGATAGGACACCAGTATTGACCACTTCAAGCTTACATGGCTATAAAAGAATGAAAATATATATTTTACTTCTTTTATTTGTATCTACACTTACTTTACATGGATATTCTGATGGAAATGTAATTTTGATGTCAAAAGAAGGATACTTATTCTCAATCTAAAAATTAGAAAAATTGAATTAAATTAAACCAAAAGTACAGTGTGTGTTCACATTATAATCTCTTACCCATTCAGGATCGGTTGGGCTGAATTTGATAACATATGCACAACTATCAGGGCTCTTCTCCACCAGCTGGTGCTGGTCCCCATAATAACGTTTGGTAAGTTGCTTTATCTCAATATCACGAAGAGATTGAAGAGGAACTGATGAATCCACTGCTCTCTTAGGACGTGGTACAGGAGCTCTAGCAACAGGAGCAGAAACAGGACCAGCCTTCCCTCGACTACCAGTTTTAAAGAATGCATCTAATGTTAACGGCTCGGCCCTTCTCCCTGAGTGGTCTGACTGCCTGTGGTCTTTGGTTCTCTCTACAGGTGGGACAGATGACTGCTGTTGTGTACTAATAGTAGGAGGAGTCTGGTATGAAGGGGCTTTGGTCTTTGATAGAGATGAGGAAATGCTTGGGAAAGACGTTGTATTTAACAAAGTAATTGAATCATCTCTTGAATCATCATCATCAGTCCTACTAGCAGGAGGAGGAGACGTAGGCGGAGTTAAATCATTATCTCTCGGAGGATGAAGGAACTTGCACTGGTCACCATAGCGACAGTTTGAGGCCAGGAAATGTCGGCAGACTTGTTTAGTGGGTTGAGGGTGTCGGTAGCGGCAACGACTACCATAGGAACAAGATCCTTTATTGACGTACTCTCTGCATAATGAAGGAACACGCTTATTATTACCGGTTCTTGAAGAGGATATGGTTTTAGTTCCTTTTTTATTATTAGAAGCACCTTTTTGCTTGCTTTCTTTATTAATTTACCACTACTGAGAGTCTTCTCCTGCATCACCATGGTGAAGAACTACTCATAATATGAATACAAAGAACCTCTTGAGTTGAGAGTGAGGATCGGCGGGTCCATTATGAAGATGTTTGAGAGGAAACCTTACTTATTTTTTATTGGTGTAATGGAGCCATGCTTCGTCCTTGCTCCACAGCCTCCGGGCAATTCGGGGGCATGGCCGGGGGATCTCCTTT
>NW_003546841.1:20658-21794 GCF_000090795.2 Amphimedon queenslandica
CCTCTATTTGTATCTAAACTTTCTTTACGTGGATATTCTGATGGAAGTGTAATCTTAATGTCAAAGGAAGGAAACTTATTCTCAGTCTAAAAAGTAAAAAATATAATTTAAAATCCCCCCAAAAGAGCAGAAATACAGTGTGTGTGTTCATAATCTCTTACCCATTCAGGATCTGTTGGACTGAATTTGATAACATATGCACAACTATCAGGGCTCTTCTCCACCAGCTGGTGCTGGTCCCCATAATAACGTTTGGTAAGTTGCTTTATCTCAATATCCCAAAGAGACTGAAGAGGAACTGATGAATCCACTGCTCTCTTAGGATGTGGTACAGGAGCTCTAGCAACAGGAGCAGAAACAGGACCAGCCTTCCCTTGACTGAATGCATCTAATGTTAATGGCTCGGCCTTCCTCCCTGTGTCGTCCGACTGCCTGTGGTCTTTGGTTCTCTCTACAGGTGGGGCTGATGACTGCTGGTGGGTACTAATAGTAGGAGGAGTCTGGTATGAAGGGGCTTTGGTCTTTGATAGAGATGAGGAAATGCTAGGGAAAGACATTGTGTTTAATAAAGTAATTGAATCATCTCTTGAATCATCATCATCAGTCCTACTAGCAGGAGGAGGAGAAGTAGGCGGAGTTAAATCATCGTCTCTCGGAGGATGAAGGAACTTACACTGGTCCCCATAGCGACAGTTTGAGGCCAGGAAATGTCAGCAAACTTGTTTAGTGGGTTGAGGGTGTCGGTAGCGACAACGACTGCCATAGGAACAGGATCCTTTATTGATGTACTCCCTGCATAATGGAGGAACTCGTTTATTATTACCGGTCCTTGAAGAGGATATGGTTTTAGTTCCTTTTTTATTATTAGAAGCTGCTTCTTGCTTGCTTTCTTTATTAATTTACCACTAGAGTCTTCTCCTGCATCACCATGGTGAAGAACTACTCATAATATGAATACAAAGAACTTCTTGAGAGTGAGGATCGGCGGGTCCATTATGAAGATGTTTGAGAGGAAACCTTACTTATTTTTTATTGGTGTAAATCGTGTAATGGAGCCATGCTTCTTCCTTGCTCCACAGCCTCCGGGCAATTTGGGGGCATGGCCGGGGGATCTCCTTTAATTTCTATGCATTTAG
>NW_003546841.1:21804-28017 GCF_000090795.2 Amphimedon queenslandica
TTTTTCGGGCGGGGCGACCCCCGTCCGTCCGTCCGCTTTTGAGACCCTACCTCCTTTAATTCCTATGCATTTAGATTTAGTGGGAGTCGCAGTCAGGAATGTCACCAGATGTCACTGACTCACTGTCACAACTACACAAAATCAATGAGCTCAGGAATTTGGCATTGGCCTAGCTAGTCTCGGCGCCAGTGGCTGGCCGCCGAGCCGGCCTAACTCTGTAGTCTAAAATGGACAGAAATGTAGATGGAAAAGGTAAGTTGAACTCGCTCCCTTTATTTAGATCTAATGCTTTGTCATTACTCTACACTGCAGATCAGTATAGATTTAATTGGAGGGCTCGACACTCAACAGTAATAGTAAAAGAGGTCCTGTACTGCTGGGGAGGGGACCAAGGATTAGATGAATCAGAATGCGATTGCAGCGGTGATTTTCCTAAAAAGAGACAGCATATTTCTGTTATTGATGAGTTTGACTTTTCATCTGGTGTTTGGTCCTCTCAACCTACTAGAGGTACTCCTCCACTGCATGGGAATCAGAGGAGTCTCCTGTACCACCATTAATAATAATATTTATTATTTTGGTGGTTTTTGTGGCCATGGCAAATGCTACCATAACAGTTTGAACTTTTAACTCTTCAGTGGAAAGAATTAAAACCAACCGGGGACAATTCTGTGACTAAGAAAGGCTATGGTGGTATGATAGCAATGGGAAGTGAAGGTGAACCTCAACAGTTACTGGTTATTGGTGGACTGGCTCCTATATCAACTACTACACAGTATCGTCAGTTTGAATACCATAAGATACCTAGCCGGGTTGATCGTTTTAGAACTAATGAGCATAATATCTACAACTTGTCTAGTGGTAAGTGATTTGTTGCATTGTTAGTGTAATTATCATTTTTATAGTCAGTATTGCTGTTAATTATTATTACATAATTATTACAAATAAATTGCATTTATGATTGCATCAACATGAAATTACTTTAGGGCAATGGATTGTTCCATTTGTCAGTGGACAGTGTTTTCCACCAACTGATAATTTTACAATTGAAAGGATTAGTCATAATAAAGGAATCATATATGGAGGGTCAGTAACTGATGGTGGTAAAAGTATACCTACTAACAGTATATACTTATTTGAATTATCACGTAATACAATAGTAAGCTATGCACAAGAGAAGTTATAATCACAACAGAATAATACAATTAATTCTAACAATAACTAAATTCATATTGAGTTTAAAATACTACATGATTAAATGTATAATCATGCAATGTCATGTTTCTAGAACTGGGAGTCTCTTAGCAAAGGAGCAATACCTAATGATGGACTCTGGACTAAGGAGAGATATGCTCATGCTAGTACTATTATCAATGGTGCCTCTACCTCACCTACACTAGTAGTGATTGGTGGAGTGGGTAATTATGATGAAACACTGAATGAATGTTTGTTATTAGACACAAATCAGTACAATTGGATGAAGGTATTAGAGCATTATTATTATTAATGTGTGAATTGACTTAAAATCTGTGATATTGCTTTGTCAGCATGCAAATGCAAAGTTTTTTTATTTGTGGTGCTAATTGATAAAATTTTTTGCCCCTAATTGCCTAACCCTTCATCTCATGACCTACATGCATACTATACAATAAGTTACATGTACCCACATTGGTATACAATGGTATATGTATATACCGTAATAGAGTACTGTCTTTGCCTTCCTGTATATTTGTACATTCAGCTATTTCTTATTTTTTACAGATTCAGTTACTATTTTGTTTCTAAAGTATTGCCCCTAAATACCAACCTTACAACCTTTTACATTGAACTATCTAATAACTAATATCAACTTTTTATTATACACTCTAAACCATTATTCTGTTTCTTATTTGCTATAGATTTCTCTACCTGATTCTGTTACTGGTAGATACTATCATACTGTATCATCTTTTGCTGTTAATCCTAATCATATGTTCCTGATAATAGTGGGAGGTTATGCAAAGAGGGAACAGGAAGATGTAGGAGGAGAAATGAAATGGATGAACATACCTGTTACTTATTCTAAAATCACAATGATAGTAGAACTAGGTAAACACTCATGTAACTGTCAGTTAAAGCCATTCATATCATTATTGCTTCCTTCCGTTCATTTCTCTCCCTTACTCAATTTCTTAATCTCAGTTTTTAATGACGAGGGTCAATGTTCAGTAGAATCAGTCAATAGTGGAATGTCAAGAATGAACAACCGATCACTTCAAGAAGAACTATTGAAGATTAAATTAGGTACAATATTAGTCTGGTACAATTATAATTATATCAAGGACTAACAAAAAACACATTATTCTTTAAAGTTACATTTTATTATTAAAAGTTTGCTTCAAAATTTGTACAGAAAGTCATTGAATATTGCAATAGTATCAAAAAATTTCATTACTTTACAAAATGGAAAATAAGTGTCATATATTGGCATACCTATTGTGGGATTGTTTAAATTTGTATTGTACAAAGTTAATTTGTACATTCCACATTAGATTTGTACAAATTTGTACACTTCAGAAGTGTGCAGATTTGTACAGTCAAATAATAAGTGTACAAATTTGTACACTTTAAGAAATTTTGGGTAATTATGTACAAATTTGTACAAAATTATATTACATAATTTCTGGCTATTTTTGAACACATGCATAGATTTGCTCACAAGTATAGCAATTCATGAATTGAAAGTGTTATATTTTCATTAATTTTTTGCCATTTTTTAGACAGCTTTAGATGATAAAAGTTAAGATATAAAAATAATACGTTAAAATTAATATATGAACTTTGGCTCTGAATTAAAAATATTGTTTATCATTATGTGGACCATATTAGTATCAAACATTGCTCATTCTTAGCCCAACATACATTATATGCAACAAACAACTTGTTGCACGCAACTCATGCAGTTTATTTAAAATAGTCAATATAGCTTGCAACATGTTGCAGGAAATATCCTATTTCATGCAACATGCTGCAAGCTCCATTGACTCCTATATAAACTGTGTTGCATGCAACAAGTTGTTTGCAACAAATTTTGCATAGTGTATGTTGGGCTTTAGGCACATGCATACTTTAATTAGAACTAAATTTTTATTAGCACCCACTTTATGCCAATTTAAGCACAAGTTTTACCACAAGTAATATGATTATAGTTTTCTCTCATTAATTATTTTTTATTTATTTTATAATTAAGAGAAGAAGATGCTAGAAACACAACTGCTAGAAACTAAGACTCTTCTTACTAAACGAAAAAGAGATCAAGAGGACTCACCTCACTCAAGTAATCATAAAATAATTAATCTCTTGAGAATAAGAATTTAATTTTTCTACAGATCATGCTAAGAAGCTTAAAATTGATGAACTAGAGGAATCAGTTGAGGAGAAACGAATAATGACTGATGGTTAGTGTATCATCAGTATATCATTAGAAAATATTCCACCAATGTAAAACTAGAACATAATGAGAAACTTAGAGCTACATCAGTTGCTGAAAATGAAGTATATATGACTGAAATAGAAGATGAGAAGAAACAAGTGCAATTTATCAAAGAGACTAGTTCTGTTGAAGTTCAGTTTAACCGTTACTTAATACCATCAATAGGTAAGAGATATATAACATGAGTGTGAATTAATCAATTGATAGATAATTTGGAATGTCTGAGTGATGTCCAGGTAGCAGAGAAGAAGCTGTTCTTAATTCAAGGAGACAAACCTCAACTGATGAATTGGGAGAAATATGGTCTAAGGATTGGAGTACAAGAAGGAAGCCTATTGTCCTCTGAGACAGTAGAAGCAGCAATGGTTGCTCTTGTAGGAGGACAGTTCCAGTTTCCTCCTAATACTGTCCTAGTGAGTGCTGTGTATGCAGTATCACTCTCAAAGCCTCTCCTCAAACAACTCAAGTTAGAGATACAGCACTGCGTTGATTTAACAGGACGACCAAATCTTGCACAATACTTAAAGTTTGCTATAGCTCCAGTCGATACACCCAGTCTTCCTTACCAGTTCTCAATAGTTGAGGGAGGAGAGTTTAGCTTTAATAGTGGGTATGGATCCATTCAACGTAACAAGTTTTGTTTGGTTTGTATACTGGGGGAAGACTCAACTAATGGAGACACAGAGGAAGGAGAGGAAGAAGAGAACAGACAGGTAACTCAACAAGAGGAGAATGATGAGGAAGAGGAAAGTGAGGATCAGGAAGAGGAGGGAGAAGGAGAAGATAGTGACATTACTAGTGACCGTACCAGCAGTACTCCATCAGAGGTTAGTGGAGCATGTAGAGGTTAGTTAGTGAGTCTATTGATGATAATGTAATGTACTCCACTATTGAATAGAGTCTACTACTATAGAAGAGACTAACCTCCCAACCAATACAGTGTCTGTTGCTGGTCCTACTACTACACCAAATACTAATCATATTATTAACAGTAAGTACATGGACACACTGACTCCTATTGCTTTTATTTTAATAGAAGTACAGTCCACTGGTGTAAAGAAAGCTGTAACATATGCTGGACTTGTTTATTATGAGGAAAAACGTGTAGAGGATCTGGTGACTTTCACTGCTGCTAAGAAATTGGATGCACTCATTCATGTAAGAATGATACACACAATGTGTTGATTATTATTTGATAGTATATTGAACGGAAACACTCTCAAGCTGAGATTGGGCCAGATATTTCCTTTTTTTTCAAGTTTCCTTATGATTATGTTGAATTAAACTTTGATGCACCTCAAAAGAAACCATTCACTGGATGGACACTTAGTCCTCACACTGATCCTTGCCGAGTAAGCTAAGCGTTTTTTTATAATACTAAGCTTAAGCTATATTGTGTTACAGTTATATCAAAAGGCCATTGATAAATTTGGTGATAAAGAGCATTCTCGTCCTTCATGTTGTCTCATATCAGTTTACGGATCACCTGATGCTGTTCCTTTTCTTAATTACTTCATACCACTGGAAGGAGTGGCTCATCCAGTTTCATTAAACATTCATAGAGCACGAAGAAATTTCACTGTTCCTGTTCCTCCTTCAACAAGTAATGAATAAATCATTTCAAATGTTTATGCATTTAATATTAATCAGATCCTACTACCTCTTCCTCTAATACAATTACTGAAGATACTGCATCATCCACTGGAGGAGCTTGTAAGTAACAGTGTGTGTGTGTTTATGCATGGTTTGTGTGCATCGAGTTATATTGACCTTTGACCTCCATTAGGTGCACCAGCTGTTGATGTTGAGAGAGTGAAGAGAATCATTGATGATGTTCTTGTATCTCGTGATGCTGCACTCAATTCTCTTACATCATCTCTCTCAGATCTTGCCAGTCAGTTATTTTCAGTTGGTCTCATTACTGAACAAGTTAAAAGAACTTGCTCAATGGAAGCTTTCATTAATGAGTTCAAGGCTAGTCTTAGTTTTATGAGGAGGTTACCTCAAGTGCAGGAGCACTGTCAAAAGTTCTTGAAGTCATTCATTGCTGTAAGAGGCAGTTATGCAAATGCAGCAATAGCTTTAGGTGAGGACTGGATTGAAGCTATTAGAAATGAACTGGGATTTGATTTTAATATTAATTATTGAGCCATAGATAACTATGGCTCAATAATTAATATTCATTGACTTTTTAAAAGCTATTTAATTTTTATCACTGTATTATATGTATTGTATAATGTTTAAATCTAGCTATGTAATGTTCCACTCTTCTGGTCTATATTGTTCTTTCCTTTCACTCCAACTCTTTCATTTTTCATTGAAACTGTCTTCTTCTCTGAATTTACATATTTCTGTCTATCATTCCTAATATTATACAAAGAAACAAAAGTGAAAACATAAAAGCACCAACATGAAATAAAGCAATAAATCATACATGTATGTGTCACTACATGTTACATAATGTACTATTACTCGTATCATTAGTACCTGCTCATCTTCACTTTGTTACGGCAGCCTTGACCTCCTTCCCAATGTGATGAACTCTTACTTTGTGTCATATCAGAACCACAAGACACACAAGGATTACTGCCATTATAAACCTACAAATAAAATAATAACAGAATAATAATAATAATAATAATAATAATACAAGTAGAAGAAATCAGTTATATCATAATCTATGAATGTGTATAATGTACTTGTTCTTTGGAGCAGTATCCACATATCATTCTGTTAGCTCT
>NW_003546841.1:28233-33943 GCF_000090795.2 Amphimedon queenslandica
CAATAATATACTTGATTTAAGATCAGGATCAGTATTAAGATCAGGATCAGCATTAATATCAATATCAGTGTTAATATCAATATCAGTGTTACCTGAGCCAGCGATGGCTTTTCTTATAGTGTAGACAAGTCCCAGTGTTAGGTAATGGTCTTCCCTCAATGAAATCAGGCACTCTCTTCTTTTTAGCACTCACTCTCTGTCCTTCAATAGCCTCATTGAATACACCTATCAGTAAAAGAAAAAGAAATAATATATTTAATTGAATGCATAATTATAATTATTCTCAATTCTAACCTTCTCCTGGTTGGTGGATGATGAATTTACACTGAGATGCTCCCAGGACAAGTGACGTGTGACAATACCGACACCAGGTGGTGAGAGGAGAGCCAAAACTCCACCTCTTTAATGGATGATCACGCCCACACTCAACACAAGATATGAAACCTTCACAGCATAACAATATTAGATCAGTCACTTTACAACTGAGAGACAGACAGACAGAGAAGTAGAGAGAGAGAGAGAGAGAAGAGGAGAAGTATATAAAGGAAGAAGAGATACCAAAAAGAGAGAGGATAAATGACTCTGTAATCTGTTGTATTATGTCCTTACTTTAAAAGGTCAAGATAAGCTAGTGTGGGATTAGATGAATGAAGTAGATCAGGATTATACTGAACTGATATCCAATGGCTACACTTTGAACATACTTGAGATGTAACCCTGAAATGATTGAAAAAAGTTAAGTATTATTATTATTATAATTATCTATTTATTTATTTATCTATTTTATGTATTTATTTATTTACTTGTTTTCTTTGCAGAGAAGGTCAGTCCTGCACTTACACCTGCTACATTCAACCGTCACTTTAATGACACTCATTTGAATTGTTCCAACTCCTTCACTTAGTTTAATGTCCACTAGTCTCAGCTCTGTACCTCTCTTCACTGGTGAGACATATTTCATATTAGTAGTAGCTACATCATCATCATCATCATCATCATCATCATCATCATCATCATCATCATTACTTGCTGTCGCTGAATCATTGTCTTCGTCTTTGATATTGATTTTAGAGGAAAAGTCCTCTAAAAATGACTATTAACAAGAAAAGTATATGCATTTAAATAGGTACCAAGAAAGTAATACAGGGTATTTTGTCAAAAACGACCAAATAAGATTTCTTCATTTTTATATTTTTTCCTAATGCATGCACACGTTTCTATTTTGTGTATCAAGTTTGAGCTAATTTCAGTCAAATTTAGATTAAAAAAAAATTTTTAAAGGTACTCCAAAATTGGGCTAAAGTCCCTGTACTATAGTACAGTGACTTTGGCCAAATTTTGGCAAAATTGAAAAGTAGAGAATTCTCTATTTTTATATTTTTTTCAGATACACATACATGTTTTTATGTTGTGTAAAAAGTTTGAGCTGATTCCGATCAAAATTAAATTTGTTACAAATTTTGGTAGTTCCTTTATTTCATTAACGGTAGCTCTTGCATTAGTACAGAAATAGTTACAAGTTATGATCATTCAAAAACATTCATATTCATCATTACAGTCTTACTGTTTGAGGTATCAGTCTCATTGCATTATTGTCCAGCCAGTGAAGTATTGGCCTAAGCATTAACTCATGCTGTCCTGATCTCCTGTTAGCCAGCTGGTGATCCTCCACCCTTCCCTCCAATTCATTATTAACAGAATCAATACAGTCAATGGATAGGACACCAGTATTGACCACTTCAAGCTTACATGGCTATAAAAAGAATTAAAATATATCTTTTTATTTCCTCTATTTGTATCTACACTTACTTTACGTGGATATTCTGATGGAAGTGTAATCTTAATGTCGAAAGAAGGAAACTTGTTCTCAATCTAAAAAGTAAAAAAATTATAATTTAAAACCCCCAAAACCCCAAAAGTACAATGTGTGTTCATATTATAATCTCTTACCCATTCAGGATCGGTTGGACTGAATTTGATAACATATGCACAACTATCAGAGCTCTTCTCCACCAGCTGGTGCTGGTCCCCATAATAACGCTTGGTCAGTTGCTCTATCTCAATATCACGAAGAGACTGAAGAGGAACTGATGAATCCACTGCTCTCTTAGGACGTGGTACAGGAGCTCTAGCAACAGGAGCAGAAACAGGACCAGCCTTCCCTTGACTACCAGTTTTAAAGAATGCATCTAATGTTAACGGCTCGGCCCTCCTCCCTGAGTAGTCCGACTGCCTGTGGTCTTTGGCTCTCTCTACAGGCGGGCTGATGACTGGCTGTGTGTACTAATAGTAGGAGGAGTCTGGAATGAAGGGGCTTTGGTCTTTGATAGAGATGAGGAAATGCTTGGGAAAGACATTGTTTAATAAAGTAATTGAATCATCTCTTGAATCATCATCATCAGTCCTACTAGCAGGAGAAGGAGAAGTGGGCGGAGTTAAATCATCATCTCTCAGAGGATGAAGAAACTTGCACTGGTCACCGGGCCATAGTGACAGTTTGAGGCCAGGAAATGTCGGCAGACTTGTTTAGTGGATTGAGGGTGTCGGTAGCGACAACGACTACCATAGGAACAGGATCCTTTATTGACGTACTCTTGGCATAATGGAGGAACACGTTTATTATTACTCGGTCCATTATGAAGATGTTTGAGAGGAACCTTACTTATTTTTTACTCGGGTGTAATGGAGCCATCTTCTTCCTTGCTCCACAGCCTCCCCCTAATCGCCGCATTCGCCGGGCAATTCGGGGGCATGGCCTGGGGGATCTGCTTTAATTCCTATGCATTTAGATATACTATAGCAGGTATCTAGTGGGAGTCGCAGTCAGGAATGTCACTGTCACAACTACACAAAATCAATGAGCTCAGGAATTTGGCATTGGCCTAGCTAGTCTCAGCGCCAGTGGCTGGCCGCCGAGCCGGCCTAACTCTGTAGTCTAAAATGGACAGAAATGTAGATGGAAAAGGTAAGTTGAACTCGCTCCCTTTATTTAGATCTAAATTCATCTAATGCTTTGTCATTTACTCTACACTGCAGATCAGTATAAATTTAATTGGAGAGCTCGACACACAACCGCAATAGTAAGAGAGGTCCTGTACTGCTGGGGAGGAGACCAAGGATTAGATGAATCAGAATGCGATTGCAGCGGTGATTTTCCTAAAAAGAGACAGCATATTTCTGTTATTGATGAGTTTGACTTTTCAAGTGGGGTTTGGTCCTCTCAACCTACTAGTGGTACTCCTCCATTGGGAATCAGAGGAGTCTCCTGTACCACCATTAATAATAATATTTATTATTTTGGTGGTTTTTGTGGCCACGGCAAATGCTACCATAACAGTTTGAACTGTTTAGACACTTTAAATCTTCAGTGGAAAGAATTACAACCAACTGGTAATGATTCTGTGACTAAGAAAGGCTATGGTGGTATGATAGCAATGGGAAGTGAAGGTGAACCTCAACAATTACTGGTTATTGGTGGACTGGCTCCTATATCGACTACTACAGAGCATCATCAGTTTGAATACCATAAGATACCTAGTCGGGATGATCGTCTTAGAACTAACGAACATAATATCTACAACTTGTCTAGCGGTAAGTGATTTGTTGCATTGTAATATTTTATATATCGTCAGTATTACATAATTATCACAAATAAATTACATCTATGATTGTATCAACATGAAATTATTTTAGGACAATGGATTGTTCCATTTGTCAGTGGACAGTGTTTTCCACCAACTGATAATTTCACAGTTGAAAGGATCAATCATAATAAAGGAATTATGTATGGAGGATCAGTAACTGATGGTGGTAAAAGTGTACCTACTAGCAGTATCTACTTATTTCAATTGTCATGTAATACAATAGTAAGCTATGCACAAGAGAAGTTACAATCACAATAGAATAATAAAATTAATTTTAGCAATTATAGCTAAATTCACATTGAGTTCACAATACTACATGAATGCATTATCATGCAATGTCATGTTTCTAGAACTGGGAGTCTCTTAGCAAAGGTGCAATACCTAATGATGGACTCTGGACTAAGGGGAGATATGCTCATGCCAGTACTATCATCAATGGTGTCTCTACCTCACCTACACTAGTAGTGATTGGTGGAATAGATAGTAATGATAAACCAGTGAATGAATATTTATTATTTGACACAAACCAGTACAATTGGATGAAGGTATTTATTATAGTCATTATACCAGCATATTGCTATGAATGTGAATTGATTAAAAATTTGTGGTATTATTCAAGCAAAGTCTGACCAGAAGTGGAGTAGTGTTTATAGGGTTTGGCTAAAAATTAATTATTATTGTGATCTTAGTTGCTATTTCGCTTCTTTAAAATTTTTGTTGAGCATTGCTCCTAAATTCCAACCCTACAACCTCCACAACAAGCTATAGCACCAACGTCACTCTGTAAATTGTATATACTCTATTTCTTATTTGCTATAGATTCCTGTACTTGATTCTGTTACTGGCAGATACTATCATACTGTATCACCTTTTGTTGTTGATCCTAATCATGTGTTCCTGATAATAGTGGGAGGTTATGCAAAGAAAGAACTGGTAGTTGTAGAAGGAGAGATGGAATGGATGAATAAACCTGTTACTTATCCTAATATTACAATGGTAGTGGAACTAGGTAATATCATTATTTATTCATGCCATGGGGCACCTTTTTTGAGGGCTATAGGTTTCATCAAGAGTGGATAATTATCCACTCTTCATTGATTTCATGGATTTAATATTCATAAATTTATGCAGTCTGCCATCTTGTACTGTATTAATTTGATTTTCATGGAAGTAATTTTCGCAAATCTTAAAAGAAAATCACGAAATCCACGAAATTTACAGCCCTTGAAAAAAGGCGCCCTACGATATCTGAAAAATTTTGTATACCTACATGTGCTAATCCACACCCAAGCTATGTGTCAGGTGAACATAATGTAAAGAATTATTTATTATAGATAATTAATAATACCACTTAATGAAACAATACATTTTCCTGAATTGTAAAAACTATAATTTTGTAATTCTTTTATCCTCACTTGCAATCATGGAATTACCATACAGCAGGAAATTTTTGGAGGGATTAAGTTAAATTTGGCAAAGTGCTGTGATTGGCGAATTTCAATTTGGTGAATTTGTGGCAACGTGCCATTCAGCATGTGAATAGATATCAAAATACAAAATTTAACTCTAAAATTTCCTGCTATACTGTATCTTACTCTCTCTCTCTCTCTCTCCCTCAGTTTTTAATGATGGTCAATGGTCAGTGGGTCCAGTATTAGATTCACATAATATTCCTTTATTGTATGAACAAATACTAAAAGAAAGAAGAAAGCAATTGATTGGAATGAATGAATACATGACAGAAGAAGTAAAGGAGCTTCAAGTTATCAATGAGTCTTTACGTCATGATCTACAAGTGGCTAGAATTAACAACCAATCACTTCAGGAAGCACTATTGGAATCAGGTATATTATAATATCTATGCATATCAACAAAAAGTTTTTGTTATTGTGTACACATTGCTTTGAAATACATGTAGATTAATATCCTTCATTATTGATTATTGCTCATTTAAAATAAGCATAATTTCTACCAACCTAAATGAATAGGCCATGTATGTTTTAATACCCATTTTTATGCCAATTTAAGTATATATGTACAATTGTACATGCATTATATCATTAAAT
>NW_003546841.1:35871-42956 GCF_000090795.2 Amphimedon queenslandica
TAATTCATAATATGATTCATTGCTGGTTCATTGTTTATACAGTTTATTGAGAAAAAGCGCCCTCAAGCTAAGCTAGATCTCAATGTTTACTTCCGTATTGCATCTCCTAATGGTTTTGTTGAATTGAATTTAAATGCTCCACAAGATGAGCCATTTACTGGATGGAGTATTAAACCTCACATGACACCTTGCAGGGTAAGAAATATTCTAAAATATATGCAATAAATTCTTTCATCAAATTATTTTATATTACATGTATAGTTGTTTCAAAAGGACATTTATAATTTTGGTAATGAAGACTATCCTCTTCCTCCATCTTGTCGAATATCAGTCTATTCATCACCTGATGCTGTACCTACATTACACTACTCTGTACCAGTAGAGGGTGTGGCTGATCCTCTTACCCTAAATATTCACAGAACAAGAAGAACATCTCATCCTATTGCAGGTAATAATATAGTGTTGTGATCAGGCACAGAAGTTCACAGTATATATACTTCTTACCTTCCATTGTATGCTAATAATAACTGTTGCTATCATTATATTATGCTGAGGGGAAGTGTGATCTGACAGTAGTAAGAGCAGCAGATGGTAGGTCAGTGTTACATTGACAACAGGTCATTCCATAAAGGTTTTATAGATCAGTCTTAGTACTATCAGGAGTTTATTATTATTTGTTAAATGTATGTTATGTACATTATTATCTATTATAGATGTTCCTAGTGCTAGTAGCAGTGATGAAGCTAAGCCAGTAACAACTAAAAGAAGAAGAGCAGGAAGTACATGTACATAACATGTTACCATTATAACTCCAAATTTTGTTGGTCAAAATTTTTGTTAAACTTGTCAGGAATTTTTGTTTGACGAAATTTTTTTTCACGTGGGTAGTATGCAAATTAATAACAAAAATGACATACCTTAAAGCCACTTATTTTTAAGTAGACAAATTTTTGCGATTTGTTAATGGTATTGATTTAACGTGTACTAATTTTTGCGATTTAGCTCATTTTTTCAATTAATAACTATTAATAAACGTAAATTATTAATAAATGCGAGTACTAATTTTTTGCAATTTTAAAGCCACTCGCAAAAACGCAAAAAATTAGTACTCGCAAATAATAGTGGCCTTAAGGTAAATTTTATTGACAAAAATTAATTTTAATAAGAAATTAAGATTATGACAAAATTTTCAACTGAAGAAGGTTTGGAGCTATATGGTATGATAAGCTATTGACTATTGTTATTGTAGGTTTTGATATTAAAACAGCTAAACAAAAGATCAAACAAGTTATGAATGAGAATCACTCTGATTTTGCGGATATTTTGGAGAGTTCTCTTAAAGATATTGCTAACAAACTATTTGAAGCTAAAATTGTTGCCCAGCAGGTTCAGAAGTCACCAACTTATGATGCCATAGCCTCAAGTTTTCTGTCTCTAATGAAAATATTAGACTCTAAGTCTGCTCTAGAGAAACATTGCATGATGTTTCTGGAGGCTCTGTCTAGTGTTGGGGGACCAATAGAACGTGTTGCTGAATGCTTGCAAGAAAAATGGACAGCAGCTTTGGGGGGTGCACTTCAGTTTGAACAGTCTGTGAAAAGAGTTAGAACTAATGATGATGTATGAGATTTTTAATTTAGCTAATGTAATGTAAAATCTATTTTTGTAATGTTCCACTTTTCTGGTCTATATTGTTCTTTCCTTTCACTCCAACTCTTTCATTTTTCATTGAAACTGTCTTCTTTTCTGAATTTACATACTTCTGTTTATCATTTCTATATAAAGCAACAAACATGTACATTTAGATGTACTATTACTGCTATGATTAGTACCTGCTCATCTTCACTTTGTTACGGCAGCCTTGGCCTCCTTCCCAATGTGATGAACTCTTACTTTGTGTCATATCAGAACCACAAGACACACAAGGATTACTGCCATTATAAACCTACAAATAAAATAATAACAGAATAATAATAATAATAATAATACAAGTAAAAGAAATTAGTTATATCATAATCTATGAATGTACAAGTATAATGTACTTGTTCTTTGGAGCAGTATCCACATATCATTCTGTTAGCTCTTTCCATTGGATGGTCTTCAGTTGAATCATGACACACATCACAAGGAAAGGCTTTACCACAACATGGAAACCTATCATGATCACAAAATCAATAATATACTTGATTTAAGATCAGGATCAGTATTAAGATCAATATCAGTGTTAATATCAATATCAGCGTTACCTGAGCCAGCGATGGCTTTTCTTATAGTGTAGACAAGTCCCAGTGTTAGGTAATGGTCTTCCCTCAATGAAATCAGGCACTCTCTTCTTTTTAGCACTCACTCTCTGTCCTTCAATAGTCTCATTGAATACACCTATCAGTAAAAGAAAAACGAAATATTATATTTAATTGAATGCATAATTATAATTATTCTCAATTCTAACCTTCTCCTGGTTGGTGGATGATGAATTTACACTGAGATGCCCCCAGGACAAGTGATGTGTGACAATACCGACACCAGGTGGTGAGAGGAGAGCCAAAACTCCACCTCTTTAATGGATGATCACGCCCACACTCAACACAAGATATGACACCTTCACAGCATAACAATATTAGATCAGTCACTTTACAACTGAGAGGAGAGAGAGAAGAGAAATAATGGAAGGAGAGAGGATGAAAAGAGAAGGGGAAGGAGGAAATGAGAGAGGGTGAAAAAGTGAGAGAGGGTAAATGATTCTGCATGTAATCTGTTGTATTATGTACTTACTTTAAAAAATCATAATCATCATCATCACATTACAGGTCAGAACCTACATGTTTAATAATTAATAAGAAATGATTAAGGACACATTTTCATAAGAACAAAGTCTAACGTTAAGCTGATTCCAACAAAAATTTTTTTCGAGTGACAGCCATTTTTTAAAGTAGTAAACTTTCAGAAAAAAGCAAAGGCTATAGCCTTTGCTTTGGATTTTTTCAGAAAATGGCTCTGAAATCACGCCAAATTATTACATTTTCTGATACATATTGATGTCTTTATGCTGTGTAGAAAGTTTGAGGTGATTCTGGCATCAATTTTTCAAGTTACGACCATTTTAAAAATTGAATAAAAACTTTAAAATACCCTGTACTATAGCCCATGGTTTTTTCCAAAAAATGGCTCCAAAATCCCCCCAAATTTTTATTACATTTTCTGATACACATTGATGTCCTTGTGCTGTGTAGAAAGTTTGAGCTGATTCCGACTTCAATTTTTCAAGTTACGACCATTTTAAAAATTGAATAAAAACTGAAAAATACCCTGTACTATAGCCCATGATTTTTTTCCAAAAAATGGCTCCAAAATCCCCCCAAATTTTTATTACATTTTCTGATACATATTGATGTCCTTGTGCTGTGTAGAAAGTTTGAGTTGATTCTGACTTCAATTTTTCAAGTTACGACCATTTTAAAAATTGACTAAAAACTAAAAAATACCCAAGGCTATAGCCCATGGTTTTTCCAAAAAATGGCTCCGAAATCCCCCCAAATTTTTATTACATTTTCTGATACATATTGATGTCCTTATGCTCTGTAGAAAGTTTGAGCTAATTTCAACTTAAACTTTTTGAGTTATGAACATTTTTTACAAAATTGGCTCCAGAATTACATTCATATACATCATACGATACGGTACCTCCAATTATTATTACTACCACTTACTGAGTAGTCAGTTGTAAGACACGCCTTCCTTTTGTAGATTAAGAGCTCTGGTCCACCTAGCTATGAAGAAAATAAATAAAATAAATAAAATAAAAAAATAATGAAATCACAATAATTATATATTTGAACCAACGGTTACTTCACAGTATAGTTTTACAGCTTAAAGACGGTGCACAGAATTACAGAAACAAAAATGAACAAAAACAAAAGAACAACCAATGAGCTTACGGCAAAAAAGATAAATCAAAGCTGAAGCTGGTCCTCACAGTGAGAATGAGTATGATAAAAGAGAATTTTATTTTTCAGCCTGTATCTCTCCAAAAAGCTGCCATTTTACATTTTTACCACCAACACAGACAGGGGCGCGTTAATTAGAAAAATTAAGTAATGGACCTCAAGAAGTCAGTGTAGGTTTTAAAAAACTTTTCTTAATTATTTTCTCTCCATTTTATTTTAGTATCAGTCCTGTCCGCTTCATTTTTATGATTTCAAGCACCTGGATCACATGAAAGTGCGTTTCATCTAATGATTTATAACATTTTAAATTTTTGTTTGTTATCCACGTCCTTGCAGCTATGCTCCACCTACTCATTAATATTCTCAAGTCAACGTGAGTACTTTAAATAATGAGGGAGGGTCTGGCATTAAAACGTAACTTGTGCGTATATTAAAATAGAAGCAAACAATTGTAGTTGAATATTAAATAATAAGTAAATTATTTAAAATAAATTGAAATAAATTATGCATTTAAGTCATACATGTACAACATGTACCTTCTAACACTTGACTCAGGTTTTCCCACAAAGCATATGTTAAGTGAGCTAAACAGCATGAGCTTGTGAGCTGCTGCATTACAGTGCCCTGCCTTTTTTAACAACTTTTAAAAGTCATAAAAATCCAACTTTGATCAGAATCAGCTTACATTTTCTACACAGTATAAGAACATGTATACGTATCAGAAAGCATTATAAAAATGGAGATATCTCTCCTTTTTATTTTTGATTAAATTTGGCCAAAATTCCTATGCTCATTATAGTCAGGATCTTTGACCCAAATTTTGAATAAATTTAAAAGTTCATAAATACTAGAATCAGCTCAAAGTAGATACACAGCATCAAAAAAATATTATAATGGAGAATTCTCTCCTTGTCATTTTAACTAAAATTTCTACACAACATAAGAACATAATAACTGTACATGTACAAATGAGCCATATTTTGTAAAGCACCAAATGCTATAAATCTAATTTTATTATTAGTAGTATTATTATCATCATCATTGTTATTATAAAATAAGGACAGGTTAGAATAAATTAGGTTATGTTAGAGCAGGACAGATTAGAGAATAAGAAATGAGTCAAGAAGAAAAGAAAAAGATACAAATGAAAAATTAATCTAAATAATAATAATGTAATTAATGTAGCATGTAGTCAAGTGTGGCTCCATCAGGTGTATTAATGGATCGCCACTTGGAACGAGCTCCACGTAGGCATAATATGGATGCTCTAATAATAGCAAATGACAGTCTAGTTCTTAACCAGCATACCACTTCACTATAAGGTTTATTCCATTTCGATGACAGTCCGTCTCCAATTCTCTTCACAAAACATGTAGCTTCCTTGCCCATCATTGTTATTATTATTATTATCCATTCATGTACAGGAGGAAGCACAGTGATACAGAGAGTGGTAGCATAGCTCCTTTCTCAAGCACAGCTCCTAGCAACACTCGCGGTACATCAAAATCACAATCAGGAGCTTCACAGAAATCACCTTTAGAACAACTATCATCTTCATCAACTAGTAAGAGAACTAAAGCCAGTCACAGAGGAGGAGGAGGAGGAGGAGGAGTAGATGAGCATAAGAAAGGGAAGGGTAAGAGTAGGGGAAGTGGTGAGACTGTTATACCAGAGAAGGATCAGAACCAAATAACAAGTGCTTTAACAAAGTAAGTGAAGGATAATATGTACTATTGACTATTGTATATATTGTATCTAAAATCCTCTTAAATTTATCATAATAGTCACAATTTAATGTACATATGTACATGTACAATGCATTCCAGCATAAATTGTATGTAGCTAAATTAATAGTCGTAATAATGGTCTTATCGAAAATGTCTTAGTTTTTATTGTCCTTGCTCTGTTTTTAGGTCTAAAACTGAAGGGGCTGATAAATTTTGGGCTTTACTGGAACCATACTTTGCTGACATAACAGAGAATGATTTGCATAATCTTCAAGCACAAGATATTGTAAGAAATCATTAATAATAAAACTATCACATCATTAAAGAATACCAGCATTACTAGTCACAATACATGTACATTGTACAGTAGTTCTTGTCTTTGAATCACCACATACATGTATACAACAGTAGCTCTTGTTTTTGATTCAATAATTTTATTTTTATTTTATTTTATTTTGTGTTTAGAATTTTGACAAGAGTTTATTTGAGATACCCAGTCAAGGCATGGGCAGCACTACAGTCAGCAGTGGCTGATAGAGGAGCTGAATGAAGAAGGAACAGAGACTGCTAGACTCCACTCTGGACTAACTAAAGACCTACAAGATGAAACCAGTGAGGGAGAGAGAGAGAGGGTGTAGTGAAAGAGAGAGGGTGTAGTAAAATTAAGGAATGTATCAAGCGGCTAAAAAGGAAGTGCAATATACACACAGCTTGTAATGTGCGCCATACATGCACAGGTAGTACTAATTACTAAAATATGGAACAGTCAGTAATAGATGGCTTTCTGAAGCCGTGTGAATCAGAACCTATTAGGCATTATAGAGTAAGAGTTACAAGAAAAGAATACTCTAGCCGGTGTAGGAATGTTATTATTATTGTATTATTTTTAGATATTTTATTCAATGAAGGAATGACTGCTAATAGATCCAATACATGCACAAGCTATGGACCACTCACCCAGAAACTAATGGCAGTATGTCACCTTAAAGACACCTTTAATTATAATCTATTATTATTATTATTATTATCTTTATTTTATTTTCAGACGTTCATTGATTCTCCTCATGGTTCTCAGTTATTTTCTTCTGGTAAAGCGGACTCTTTCTCTTCAACAGTTATTTCACCAGCTGCTTTTGAGAGAAGACTAAAAGATGAACTGGTAACACTAGGACTACTGGACCCTCCTGAAGTAAGCAACCACTTCTAATTTTCTAAATTATCAAATTTTGTACTCATAAAGCACTGTATGTACATGTGTATGTACATATTTTGACATAGTTAATGTACATGTACATAGCTGATTTTCTTTTCTCAGTCACAGAGGGACAGTTCTGATGATGAAGATGAGGTTGTTAAAGAATTAGTGAAAGCACAAAATGAACTGAAAGTTGTTGTAAGGTAAGTTTGTGATGAA
>NW_003546841.1:42966-54783 GCF_000090795.2 Amphimedon queenslandica
ACTCCAAGAAACTGACAGGAGGTCATGGAATGGCTAAGAGTGTCTCAGTAAGTATATGATATCATGATTTGTTACTAAAGGAATCCTTCAGGAAAAGTTTGAGCTTGTAATAGAATAGAATAGACTTCATAGTCTGTATTATTGTGTATAATAATGTTAAAGTTTTTTTAATAATCATAATTATTATACCTGATTGTATTGTTGTAGAGTTATAGGCAGAGGAAGAAGAAGGAGCCAATGAAGCAGAAGGAAAGAGAGAGTGCTCAGAGGTGTCTTGATAAAAGACAAAGACTATCCCAACACTTGCTAGTTTGATTTTCTGTTTGCATAGTTTTATATACAACAATAATGTCGAGTACACCTTGCTTTTCACCATGCCTAGATCAGATCTGCAGATCAGATGAGGTTGCTCATGCGTCATGTGATGATGTCACTTGAAGATCCTATTCTTGCTTTTATTGTTTGTTTGTGAAGTGTATGCAGACTCCTAGTTGCCTATAAAATATGATAGGTGAAGAAGTTTGAGACCAGTTACAACTCAAGAACATTTTACTGTATCAAAAACAGAAAATGGTATTGTGTTTATTAGTCTTTTAACTGGATGCATTGAAGATTTTGAGTCAATTGCAGGTTTAGTATTCGTGAGATAACTGCTGCTAAAGTGAAAGGAGAAGGAACCCTCGGGCCTCCAGTACTGTTGGGTGGGGCTAGATGATCAGGTGATAGGTAGGTCGTAGGTGGGAATAAAAAGCATTAAAATAAAATTAAAGATGGATAGAAGTCTCGATAATAGTAGTGGGGGGTCAGGTCAGTTCCTTCTTCTCCCTTTATTATAAATTTTGATTGTGGGTATTCTACAGGTCAGTATGAACTGAGATTGAGGTCTCAACACACAACTGCAGTAGTAGGAGAGGCCCTGTACTGCTGGGGAGGGGACCAGGAAGGATTATTATTATTATTATTATTATTATTATTATTATTATTAATAAACTCTACAGCACAATAGTAGAATGAAAACACAGGGAGTTAGAGTGCTGATGGTAACCTGGTAAACTCACCAGGAACCAGAAAAAAAAAAAAAAAGAAAAAAAATGAAAAAAAAAATAAAAATAAAAAATAAATAAATAAATAAATAAATAACTTAGTGCATGAATGAATGGAGTTATGTACATGTATGATGGGAGCTGATACAATTATAGCAAGGGCATAAGAAATGATAAGTGCATAAAGATAAGTCACACGATTCTCATACCAAGAGACAGTATACTTCTGCTGTTGATGTGTTTAACTTATTATCTGGTGTTTGGTCCTCTCAACCTACTAGAGGTACTCCTCCACTGGGAATCAGAGGAGTCTCTTGTACCACCATTAATTTATTATTTTGGTGGTTGGTGTGGCCATGACAGTTGCTACCATAACAGTTTGAACTGTTTAGACACTTCAACTCTTCAATGGAAAGAATTACAACCAACCGGTGACAATTCTGTGACTAAGAGAGGCCATGGTAGTATGATAGTAATGGGAAGTGAAGGTGGACCTCAACAATTACTGGTTATTGGTGGACAAGGTACTACCATGCAGTATCATCCTCAATTTAAATATGTTAAGATACCGTATGTGGATGATGATCTTAGAACTAATGAACAGAATATCTACAACCTGTCCACTGGTAAGTGACTCATTGTATTATGTAGAAATTTATAATAATGAGGTCGGAATTAACATAGTTTATTTATAGTCAATAATATAATAGTACTGTTTATTATACATGTAATGCATACAAGAACTGAATATTAACATACTGATTACTATTTTTAGGACAGTGGATTGTTCCATCTGTCAGTGGACAGTGTTTTCCACCAACTAGTGACTTTATAATTGAAAGGATCAGTCATAATAAAGGAATTATGTATGGAGGAATAGTGACTGATGGTAGTAAAGATATTTCTACTAACAGTATCTACTTGTTTCAACTATCACAACATACAATAGTAAGTTATACACTATCAGTATAATAAAACCATTAACAGTAAGAATAATACATGTTTTTAGAACTGGGAGTATCTTAACCAAGGATCAATACCTAATGATGGACTCTGGCTTAAAGGGAGAGACTGTCATGCCAGTGCTATTATCAATGGTGTCTCTACCTCACCTACACTAGTAGTGATTGGTGGACGGGATAATGATAATGAACTAGTAAATGAATGTTTATTGTTAGACACAAACCAGTACAATTGGATGAAGGTATTGATAATTATTGGAGTCATTATACATGTACCAGTCATTGTTATTGTGAATGTGAATTGACTGAAGATTTGTGGTATATTGTTCAAGCAAATAAGTCTGACCAAGAGTGGATAATTATTTAGGGAGAGTGTCTAACCCGCCTATAATCTGTGATACAGGTACAGCGCGTATGTTTACATAGCATGGTGATTAGCACCAAGTAGCCATTCGTACGTCCTTATGTTAATTAATTCCAAGTCAGAAGGCTGCAAATTAGAAATAGCCAACCATTAGAAGAACATATTCCTGTCTGCTCCTGCTTGTTTCTCGCACTGTGTGATCCTCAGACTGGAGATATAGGTCTTAAATCCAGAAATTTGCATTCAATTTTGATTCCAAATACTTTTGAGACTGGAATTGATGGAATCAAATACCAATTCCATGAAAGTGCTACATCTACACATGTGCAAAGCCACGTGTTATCAATGACAGCCATAATTGAGATATTAACTACTGATTAATTAACTATTATTAATATTAAAGGGTGTGGTTGGGTGTGGTCTAGTTCAGAATTGTTTCAAACAATTCCTACTTCTCTTTTGATACGAGTATGATTCCATTTGGAATCGAAGGATCGAATACTTCGGACTCAGAATCGCCCATCACTAATAAACATAATTATAGGCAAGTTAGATACTCTCCCTAAATAATTATCCACTCTTGGTCTGACCAGAAGGGAAATTTTGTTTTTCATTATTTTGATTAACTGTAAATAATATTTTGCTTTCAGTTTTTGAAATTTTTGTTGAACAGTGCCCCTAAATGCCAACCGTACAACTACCTACAGTACATCACACCATCCTATACTGATACCAATATCACTCCGTAAACTGTATACTTTATTTCTTAATTTCTACAGATTCCTCTACCTGATTCTGTTACTGGTAGATATGCTCATACTGTATCATCTTTTGTTGTTGATCCTAATCATGTGTTCCTGATAATAGTGGGGGGTTGTGTAGAGGGTGAACAGGTAGATGTAGGAGGAGGAGTAATGGAACAGGTTAACAGCCCTGTCACTGGTCCTAATATCACAATAGTAGTAGAACTAGGTAAGGTTATTATTTATTTATATTAGGAAAATTGTATACATAACCTCAAACTAGGCAAACATGATGCAAAAATTAATAATTGTAATAATACCACTATTAAGATCATTTATGTAGAATAATACATTTTACTGAAATTCAAAAGTGTAATTTTGTCATTGCTTTTTGTCCTTTCTCTTCCTCACTTACAATCACTTACTCATTTTCCTTCTCCCTCCCTCTCTCCCTTAGTTTTTAATGATGGTCAATGGTCAGTGGGTCTAGTATTAGATTCATTTAATATTCCTTTATTGTATGAACAAAGACTAAAAGAAAGAACAATTGAAAAGTATATACACATGACAGATAAAGTGAAAGAGTTTCAAGTTATAATTGAGTCTTTACATCATGAGAACCAATCACTTCGGGAGGCACTATGTGAGACTCATTCATTGTCAGGTAAAATTACAACTAGTCCATTACTTTAAAGATCATAACTACATGTATATGTATCACTTTAATACAGTTCTATTAAAGAAAGTACATGTACATGACTAGTTGACTACATGTACATATAATTGTACATACATGTACATGTACATTGCTAATAATTATCAAAAATATTTTTAGTTTCTACTGCTGCTGCTCTTATGGAAAAAGATGAAATAATTCAAAAACTTGAAACACAACTGCAGGAAACTAAGAAGCAGTTAGTGCAGTTCGCTAAAAGTAAGTATAATAGATCATGATTACATGTACAGTGTATGTGGCTTGCATTGGTTTATTTTACTTCTCTTTATGTTTTCATAAGCTAAAACAATTATTCTGTTTGTGTAGTTCCAGTGTATGGAGCTAAAGTCATTGAACTGGAGGATCAGGATATTAAAGAGAAACAGATTCCTTTAGGTCAGCTGCTGAACATGCTGTTTTTAATATGTCATGTCATCATGTTAACCTTTTTACGAGCTGTTTAGTATTATCTTGCATTAAATTGATACACATTATCGTTTTATGTGTAGAAGATCAAGTGATTGTAAAGAAAGAGAAGATTGATGTCACTCTACACGAACATGATCAATTTAGCATCAAAGGAACTAATTCTGTTGGAGTACAATTTAACTACATGATCCCCTCAATGGGTAAGTTTAATTTAAGACACCAATTAATTTTTTATAATTTGTTCTTTTAATGTCACAGATAATTTGGAATGTCTGAGTGATGTCCAGGTAGCAGAGAAGAAGATGTTCTTAATTCAAGGAGACAAACCTCAACTGATGAATTGGGAGAAATATGGTCTAAGGATTCAAGTACAAGAAGGAAGCCTATTGTCCTCTGAGACAGTAGAAGCAGCAGTGGTTGCTCTTGTAGGAGGACAGTTCGAGTTTCCTCCTAATACTGTCCTAGTGAGTGCTGTGTATGCAGTATCACTCTCAAAGCCTCTCCTCAAACAACTCAAGTTAGAGATACAGCACTGCGTTGATTTAACAGGACGACCAGATCTTGCACAATACTTACAGTTTGCTATAGCTCCCATTAGCGCACCCAGTCTTCCTTACCAGTTCTCAATAGTTGAGGGAGGAGAGTTTAGCTCTAATAGTTGGTATGGATCAATTAAACGTGAGAAGTTCTGTCTTGTATCTATTTGTGGCTGTGATGGAGGAGGAGGAGGAGGTAGTACCAGTTCCTCATCAGGAGTTTCATCTAATTTGGCTGGTCAGTAATCATGGTTATTACTTACATGTATGTTGCTGTTATTTAGATCCCATATCAGAACCTGCAGGGCCCAGTATGAGGACAAGGAGCTCATTGTCATCTAGTTCTGGGGGTAAATTTTAATGTGCCATAGCATGAAACTTTTGTTGTACTTATTGATGACTTTTCTATGATTACAAATGCATTTTATTTTAAATTTGCAGTTACATGTCATGAAGCATGCAACTGCTAAAGTTTTCCTACTATGATTATGTTCATTTCACTAAGTGTGTTTATTTATTATCTTACTTGTTACAGGTAGCAGTGCATTACATCAAGATCCAGTGTCTCAACAGCAAGAATCAGCTAGTACTGGAAGTATAGCTAAAGAATTATTGAAAGCTACAACATATGCTGGACTGATTTATTATGAAGAAAAAGGTATAGAGGATCTAGTCACTTTTACTGCTGCTAAGAAATTGGATGCACTTCTTGAGGTAAGTCTATACTTTCAGGGATGGTACATGATATATATTATGGATTTTGTGTATAGTTTATTAAGAAGGAACATTCACTAGCTGAAAGAGGACCTCATGAATACTTCTGTATTGCATCTCCTAATGGTTTTGTTGAATTGAATTTAAATGCTCCACAAAAGAAATCTTATAAAGGATGGACTATTGAACCTCACAAAGAACCTTAATTGCAGGGTAATAATTACCACAGATATTGATTGTCTCATCAATCTGTTATCCATACTATAGTTATATCAAGAGGACATTTACAATTTTGGTAAAGAAGATTACTCTCTTCCTCCATCTTGCCCCATATCTATCTATTCATCACCTGATGCTGTTCCTACATTACACTACTCTGTACCAGTAGAGGGTGTGGCTGATCCTGTTTCATTTTGTATTCACAGATCACGAAGAACAGCTCATCCTATTGCAGGTACAATAAGTTATTCATCTATAAAATGTTTAAAATAATATATGTTACGTACATTGTATCTATTATAGCTGCTCCTAGCAGTAGTGGCAGTGATGAAGATGAAGCTATTCCAGTACTAACTAAAAGAAGAAGAGAAGGAGGTACTTGAACTCAACATGTTACTGACTAACTATTGACTATTGGTATTGTAGGTTTTGATATTAAAACAGCTAAACAAAACATCAAGCAAGTTATGAATGAGAATCACTCAGATTATGCAGATATTTTGGAGAGTTCTCTTAAAGAAATTGCTAACAAACTGTTTGAAGCTAAAATTATTACCCGGCAGGTTCAGAAGTCACCAACTTATGATGCCATAGCCTCAAGTTTCCTAGCTATAATGAATCTATTGAACTCTAAGTCTGACCTAGAGAAGCATTGTGTGAAGTATCTTGAGGCTCTGTCTAGTGTTGGGGGACCAATAGAATTTGTTGCTAATCTCTTGAGGGAAAAATGGACAACAGCACTGGAGGGTACACTTCAGTTTGAACAGTCTGTGAAAAGAGTTAGAACTAATTATAAATGATGTTGCACTTAAATGATTTTAATTTGTAGCTAATGTTATATTTTGTATTTTAAAATGCTCTATTTATGTAATCAGGAGTCCCAACATTATGGACTCCTGATGTAATGTAATGTTCCATTCTTCTGGTTCTTTTTTTGAAATTCAAAGAGAAAGTTCCATTTCAATTAAGTGGGTGTGGCTCATAAATTTTAATCAATAAAATGGAGGGAAACTGCAACAAAACCGAGCACAAAACAGCATCTCCTGCCAAACTCATGGAGCCTAAGGAACTAATACCCAGGCTGGACCCGCCATTGTGATTACTGGTGACAGGTAAATGTAGAATTAATTA
Source organism: Amphimedon queenslandica (assembly GCF_000090795.2). Lineage (NCBI taxonomy): Eukaryota > Metazoa > Porifera > Demospongiae > Haplosclerida > Niphatidae > Amphimedon > Amphimedon queenslandica. The sequence goes on from NW_003546841.1 coordinate 49,823, forward strand.
AGGAGGATATACATTATCATAACTATAATTAAATATTGAGTGCATGTTCATTCAAAAGTTTATACTCCAATAAGATTCATTATAGAGGTGAACCTAATGGAGTTAAAGGGGCTGAGGGTTGGTAAGTCTCATTAGCCACTGGTAGCCAGACCAGCCTACAGTCATTGGGTGGTAGCTGGGGAATGGTCTGGCTAGTGAGGCTAGGCCGGGGGGACATGGAGCCTATGGAACTAATGAGTCTAATACCCTGGATCAGCATTGTGATTACTGAGGGCAGGTAAATGTAGAGTTATTTAAGGAGGATATACATTATTATAACTAATTGAATTATTGTGCATGTCATGTGTATACATGTCTGTTCTTATGTTGTGTAGAAGTTTAAGCCATTTTGATCAATTTTGGATTTTTTTAAATTTTTAAATTATGCCAAAGTCTCTGTGCTTTAAATGGTCCTGGGCCAAATTTTGCCAAAATTGAAAAGTAGAGATTTCTTCATTTTTATAATTTTTACTGATACACGTACATGTTCTTATGTTGCATAAAAAGTTTGAACCAGTTCCGATCAAATTTGGATTTTTTAGGAATTTTTAAAGTTGCTCAAAAATTAGGCCAAAGTCCCTGTACTATAGTACAATGACTTTGGCCAAATTTTGTCAAAAATGGCTAGAAGAGAATTCTCCATTTTTAAAATTTCTCCTGATGCACATACATGTATTTATGTTGCGTAGGAAGTTTGAACCAATTCTGATCAATTTTGGATTTTTTACAAATTTTTGAATCAGACCAATCAGGCGAAAGTCTCTATACTTTAGTACATGGTCCTGGGCCAATTTTCACCGAAATTGAAAAGTAGAGATTTCTCCATTTTTATAATTTTTCTAACACCTGTTCTTATGTTGCATAGAAAGTTTGAGCTGCTTCCAATGAATTTAAATTTTTATAATAGCTTCAAAATCTGGCCAAAGTCCTGTACTTTAGTATACAGGGACTTTGGCCAAGTTTTGTCAAAAATTACAAATACCAACCATTACCAAATTTTATGTACCTACTTTTGAGATAACAAAATTATGTTAAAATTGTCACTCACTTTGAGGTGAATTGTTCCTACATGTATAATATTTCCTATTGTTATTTCTAGATTCATTTTTTATCCTTCGAGTGTCATTTTGAGACTTAAACATCAGCCACTTGATGGTAAGAGAGAGAGAGGAAGAGTGTACGGTATATAGCGTAATATTTTTGATAACTGTGAATTTCCCTATTTACCTAAAAATCTATATTTCATGAATTTAATATTCATGAAATTATACCATCTTCCATCTTGCACCAGAATAAATTGAATTAATTTTTGCGTATCTTCAAAGAATCGCAAAAAATTATAGCTCTTAAAATTTTTTCGCTATATAGTGCATGTGTGTGTTACAATGTATACAATAATTATTACATTTATGAACCTGTTGTTTGTTAATAGCTTTATTTATAAGCTTCATTAGCTTCAATTTGGAGCTATACAGTAATACTAACAGTAAATGACATGAGTGTGTATACATGTACATATGTACCTACTGTAATACATGTACATGTATATATTTGTCTTTTTTGTTCCTGTTAGTCACAGAGGGACAGTTCTGATGATGAAGATGAGGTTATTAAAGAATTAATGAAAGCACAAAATGAGCTGAAAGTTGTTGTAAGTTTGTGATGAAATTATCTTCCATTTCTTCACTACCTTATATCATATACAATGTACTTTAATTGTGTGTGTATCTTCTTTAATCTTGTTCTATAGCATGAATACAATCAGCAGCAGAAGAGGATGCTTCATTCATTAGCTAAGTCTGAGATAAGACGTGAGGAGATTAGGAAGCAGCTCCAAGAAACTGACCAGGAGGTCATGGAATGGCTAAGAGTGTTCTCAGTAAGTATATGATATCATGATTTGTTACTAAAGGAATTCCTTCAGGAAAAGTTTGAGCTTGTATTAGAATAGAATAGACTTCATAGTCAGTATTATTGTGTATAATAATATTAAAGTGATCATAATTATTATGGCCTGATTGTATTGTTGTAGAGTTATAGGCAGAGGAAGAAGAAGGAGCCAATGAAGCAGAAGGAAAGAGAGAGTGCTCAGAGGTGTCTTGATAAAAGACAAAGACTATCCCAACACTTGCTAGTTTGATTTTATTTTTGTTTGTATAGTTTTATGTGAAATTGTGAATGCACAATGTAAATCGACTAATTAGTTTATATGCCTCTTGGGTGGAGCTGGATCACGTGATAGGTGCAATATCTATGATCGGTGCATCTAATCTAAAGATGGATAGAAATTCAGGCTCGGTATCAGGTCAGTTCCTTCCACTCCCTTTCTTTTAAATATTCATTACCAGTATTCTATAGGTCAATATCTATTTGGATGGAGGTATGAACACACAACTGCAGTAGTAGGAGAGGTCCTGTACTGCTGGGGAGGGGACCAGGAAGGATTAGCTGCGTCCCTCGATTCTCCTAGAAAGAGAGAGTGTACTTCTGCTATAGATGCGTTTAACTTATTATCTGGTGTTTGGTCCTCTCAACCTACTAGTGGTACTCCTCCACTGGGAATCAGAGGAGTCTCCTGTACCACCATTAATAATAATATTTATTATTTTGGTGGTTATTGCCACGGTGGCCACGGCAAATGCTACCATAACAGTTTGAACTGTTTAGATACTTTAACTCTTCAGTGGAAAGAATTACAACCAACTGGTGACAATTCTGTGACTAAGAAAGGCTATGGTGGTATGATAGCAATGGGAAGTGAAGGTGAACCTCAACAGTTACTGGTTATTGGTGGACTGGCTCCTAAATCAACTACTACACAGCACAATCAGTTTAAATACCATGATATACCTTGTCTTGATGATCATCTTAGAACTAATGAACAGAATATCTATAACCTGTCCAGTGGTAAGTGACTCATTTTATTGCTGGGTATGGTATTGTATTGTCATTTAAAATATTTTGATGCTGGAATAGAATTACATATAGTTAATTATAGTCAATGGTATAATGGTACTGTTTATCATACATGTACGTGTATTGCATAATAGAAATAAATTGTAGTTATTGATAATTAATTTTTAGGACAATGGATTGTTCTATCTGTCAGTGGACAGTGTTTTCCACCAACTGATAGTTTTATAATTGAAAGGATCAGTCATAATAAAGGAATTATGTATGGAGGAGTAGTGACTGATGGTGATGCAGATATTTCTACTAACGATATCTACTTGTTTCAATTATCACAACATACAATAGTAAGTTATACACTATCAGTATAATAAAGCCATTAACAGTAAGAATAATACATTTAATTTTATTTCTAGAACTGGGAGTATCTTAAACAAGGATCAGTACCTAATGATGGACTGTGGCCTGAAGGAAGAGACTCTCATGCCAGTACTATTATCAATGGTGTCTCTACCTCACCTACACTGGTAGTGATTGGTGGACTGGATAGTGATAATGAACTAGTAAATGAATGTTTATTATTAGACACAAAGCAATATAATTGGATGAAGGTATTAAAATGCATTATGTATCATTTTGTGTTCTTGTTGCCATTGGTCACACTGCATCACTTCACATCAATCCACCTCTGAAAGTGAAGTGAGAGTGATGCACATTAATTTGAAAACATGATTAATGTGCATCAATGCACATCACTTTTGCTAGTGTGAAATATTAATTATTGTTTTACTATTTTGCTTCAGGATTTAAAAATATTTGTTGAGCAGTGCCCTTACATGCTAACCCTATAGCCACCTATGTCAAACTATCTCACAGCTTTGTATCACTGTACGCTGTATAATCTATTCTATTTATTATTTTCTACAGATTCCTCTACCTCATTCTGTTACTGGTAGATTCAGTCATACTGTAGCATCTTTTGTTGTTGATCCTAATCATGTGTTCCTGATAATAGTAGGAGGTTATGTGGAGGATGAACAGGAAGATGTAGGAGGAGGAGTAATGGAATGGGTTAATGAACCTATCACTGATCGAAATATCACAATGGTAGTAGAACTAGGTAATATTATATTATTACTACTATATTATTATAGGTAGTATTAATTGAAAGTACCGTATATCTGGTAATTTTCATAGGAGAAAATTTTCAGACAGAAAAAATTCATGTATTTTATCAAGTTTTCGCACAGTGGTTCCTGTCTGAAAATTAACAACATACGAAATTTTAAAGATCTTATAAAGGATCCCACAGAGCATCTCTGCTTGAGAAGTTACCATGCTTATTAGACTGTCTACCAACTGCTGTAGGAGACTAGGAGAGATATTTTAATTGGAAGAAACAAAGCAGCGCCATTTTGTGATGATAGTGCCACGTGTCTTGACAATGCACGTGGTATCTGGCACTATCTGCATGCAAAACCATAGATATTATACACGGAACAGGATTGGAAACAGGATCACGTGAGCACATTATGCATCGAAACCAACCTAGTTTGCCGGGAACTGGTGACCGTAATGGAGATGAATGGAGAAAGTTTGTGGGACTCTAGCAACTACATCGGACGACAAAGGAGGCTAGTAGGAGCCTTTATAGCTACCTCTCAAGGGTCTTTAGTGGAATAAGGCATCTATTAGTGCTTATATCTATGTTTCAAAAAGTTATGGCGTGCTAAAACAAAGGGATCTTAAGCCAGGATGCCATTACTCTCAAACTAACAGATGCGCACCATAAAAAACGTCTTAGTCCACTGTAGGATGTTAAGAAGTAGCTATAGAGCTAAATACCTTGTCATAAAACCGCCGGGTATAGCCTAGAAAGTCCCACAAAGTATTTTTAACAATCTCCATTCATCTCCATTACGGAATTCAAATTTCACTCTTAATAACCACGAATTAACTAGTTCCCGGAAAACTAGGTTGGTTTCGATGCATAATGCGCTCACGTGATCCTG
>NW_003546843.1:0-3427 GCF_000090795.2 Amphimedon queenslandica
TAATCTTCGATCTTTTGATGTCAATACCAGAATAATATTGATCCCTTGATCTCAATCTGATTGTGCCTTTGATGTCTTGATTCAGTTTTGATCGCGGTCGCAGGTGAAACACAGGATATATACATGTGACACCCCCTTGATGTATGTACGTCTCTCTCTCTCTTTCTGAACAAATTCACACTTTGGAGTGATGATATGATCAATAATGATCACGCTCTTCGGATTGATGATACGATCAATAATGTCATGCTCTTCGGTGTGATGATACGATCAATAATGATCACGCTCTTTGGAGTGATGATAAGATTGATAATGATCACGCTCTTTGGAGTGATGATACGATCAATAATGATCACGCTCTTTGGAGTGATGATACAATCAATAATGATCACGCTCTTTGGAGTGATGATATGATTGATAATGATCACATTCTTCGGAGTGATGATATGGTTACACTCATTAGATTGATGATAACAATAAATTATTGTGGGCATTATATATACCAGTATGTTTTGTACATTAATTTTGAGTTACTAATTATGTACATTTATAATAATTATGACAATAGATTGAAAGTTATGAAAATGATAATTGTAAGCAGGATTTGAGATTTTCATGTCTGACAATTATTATTATACTTTCTATTATGACATTATTATAATTCTCTATATATACTTCTATTACGACATTATTATAATTCTATTATAAAAATTGTATTATTGTATTACAATAATTGTCATTCATTAATAATAATTATTATTATTCTTGGCGCTTTAATTGATAATAAAATGGCTGACGGAGAAATTGGGCAAGACGGTGACAGAGATTCAGCACTAGCTGGCCTTTTTGGTGTAAGCATTATCTTCTTGATTTCATAAATTAAATTTATATACTTTTATAGCAAGTCACTATGAATTCAAACCCACCTACACCTCGGCAGCAGCAGCAACAATTTGAAAATCCACTGTCTCTACCACCTCTTCCTGTCAATCATAACAACGATCCTGATAAAAGCCAAGGAAGTGGTAATGGAGGAGGTGGTCTTGCTGTTCAGGATGATGTGGGAGGGGTTGGCGATGGTGGGAATAATAATAATGGTGGGAGAGAAGAGGATGAGGATCATGATGGTAGAGGACTGAGAGGAGATGGTGACCAGACAATTAGGAGAGGACAGGGCAGGGGGGAAGAGGCAGGGGACGGGGTAGGTGGGGGATGAGGCAGGGGAGGACGAGGTGCTGGAGGTCCGGGCTGCAATCGCTACTGTCCATACGGTGGAAGCCAGAGTGAAGGCGGCTGCAATCCCTATGGTGGAAGCCAGAACGGAGGCAGCTATGGATGAGGAGGCTATGGATTGGAAAGAGCTAGGTCCTGGAGAGGCAGCTGGAGAAGAGGGCGAGGCAGAACAGCTGATAACTTACAGCTCCTTCTTGAAATACTGAGCTACATCATTGACAATACCTACTATCCTAGGTCTAGGTACCATTAATACTTTCATTAGTCACACTAGTATAATAGTAATAATAGTAATAGTTATAATTGTAATAGTAATAATAGTAATAGTTATAATTGTAATAGTATGATAGTATTAACCTAATAGATTTTTAATGTCACCATAGCATTATTCTAAACATAATCTTCTTCTCCTGAACACTGAAGTCACGCTCGAACAGATTTGATATAATTGTTTATATTTCCTATAAAAATTGACTATTGTAATGAGGACATTACTACAGTGTACATGTACTTTACCGTGTTTTTGATACATTTTCCCCATTAAAATTTTTAAAGCATACCCTAATATATATATAATACATAAAAAACAATTATCTTTATTATGATTATACTTTCCTCCTTCTTGAGACACAAAAACAAACGAAATGCTTATCCTGGTTATCATAGAAACACATTATAGACATACAAAGTATACACTACACATTATAGACATACAAACACAATAATAAACATACAAATTATAATACACTTAATTATAATACACTTAATTGTACTGGTCTCAGTTATGAACACTCCGAAGAGCGTGATCATTATTGATCTTATCATCACTCTGAAGAGCGTGATCATTGTTGATCTTATCATCACTCCGATGAGCATGATCATTATTGATCTTATCATCACTTCGAAGAGCGTCGTCATTATTGATCTTATCATCACTTCAAAGAGCGTGATCATTTTTGATCTTATCACTCCGAAGAGCATGATTTTGTTCAGAAACAGAGAGAGATGGAGAGAAAGCACACATATATTGTACACACACATCTAGTCTACATGCATACACAACTATCACATACAAATACAATACAAACAATACATAATCAGACACATTTTAAACACAATAATAACACATTCACATAAATTTATAGAGTCAGATTTAACTTCTGGGCCCACCTTCCATCCCCAATCTCCATTCCATTGATTACAAATAGAGTCAAGAGTTTTAAATTTTTCACAACACTTTTCAGGTTTTAATAATTAGTATACTGTAATAACTCTGATTTTCCCAGAAGGCATATCATGATCAAGTACATGTACAAATTTGTATGCTTGTATTGGTATAATACAATTATGTAACACATACATCTGTTATTCCTGCTGATCTGAACCCATTCTTGATTATATCCGGATTGGTTTGCATATAGTCGTAAAACAAATTAAGCCATTGTGCCTCAAGAGGCTTCATGGTAGAAAGCCTTAGGTCTATTATAGGGCTGGAGTTTTGAGTGTTTTCAAGGGCTTCACATACTTTAAGTCAGTACCACTCAATGAACTTGTTCCTTATGAAATCCTTGCAAGGTTTGTTCACTGATATGTCCAATGGCTGTAGCCAATTGGTACAATTTGGTGGCACATGTACAAAATGAATGTTATTATCCATTAAGAGATCAATGGTAGACTGGCACATCTGACCTTACAAAGGCTGGCTGTGGAGATGCGACATGCCTTTGTGGTAATTGGGACCTAATCTTCTCAATGTATGGCACAATGACTTTAGTAATGTAGTCCTTCATTGTGCTTTCATTTGCCTTGTGGTTTTCAGTGTGGGTAATGTGCCAGTCTGCTGGGAAAGTGACACCGTTTGGGTGACAAGCTGGAGTTTTCCCAGTAAAAATTAACTGGGGTGGTAAAAATTCTCCACTGACTGATGCTCCAATTACAGCCGTGATTTGTCTCTTATCACCCATTCCAACAATTTCTACGTGTCTCAAACCATATGGAGCCATAGTGCTGGATGACCCAGGCACAACAGATATTCCTGTCTGGTCCCAATTAATAATCAATTGACTAGGAATATCCTCCATTACCACTGTCGTCTTTATGTTGGAAAGGAAATTTCGCTTAATACGTTCAAAGGCGTCACCAAGAACATGGACTTTCGTTGAGCCTCTTCATTTAACAAACTTCATCCTATGCA
>NW_003546843.1:5568-7416 GCF_000090795.2 Amphimedon queenslandica
ATGGCTGAAGCAGTGGCTTATATAGTATGGCAAGTGGGCGGATGGGCAGACCGAAAGTTTAAAAATTAGTTATTTAACTACAAATTAGCTGTAAGTTAAGAAAACTGGCCAAACACAGTTGATATGATCGACTTCACCTTCATATAATCAAGAATAGCTTGCAGCCACTTCGTCGCCTTAGCCATTCTGACAATTAAAAGTAACACATGAAGAAGAAAAACATACAAGAAAGACAGAAATACAATGAATAAGTACCATTGATGAGGGTGAGAGACAAGGGCCCTTGGTAGATTATACAAACAATTTGCTATAATATTTCGCAGTTCACATGAGATGGCAAAGTTGGTTATAAGTATATCCATAGAATTTTAAGTATATTTATTGTGATACTGTAAATAAAGTAAAATTTTCCCAGTGCCATTTTGAAATCCTACTTCCAATGGTTGTCTATGAAGTGATTGTAAAAAGAGCTTATTACTAAAAACCTGCTGTATTTATTCGATACAGGAACAGTGTTACAGCTTACTGACCATCGTCCAGTGTCCATAGTTAGCTAATGCACTTAATAAGTGCCACTAGAAGATATAAAAGCTAAGATACTACTGTTTCCCATTCCACTCTTAGTGTATAAGAGACTCCAAAATGGTGGGAGGAAAATTTTACTTTGTTCAAGGTATCAAAATGAATATACTCAAAATTCTATAAATATACATAGCAGCAACTGGTCTATAATTTAATGGTGACACAATTAAAGGGCAAAAAAGCTAAACTGTTATAGATTCAATAGTACATGCAGAATCGTTTCAAATTTTCTATTGTTCAAAAAAGTTTTAACAAAAAAAATTGATTCCGTAACATAAAAACGGTGTAGTTAGAGCTTACCATAATTAGATACAGTGTCTCAAGTAGCACAACATCAAACATCTGTAAATTCCAAATCTTGTATACCGTATTTCCTCGAGTAAAAGCCGCCCCCGAGTAGCCGCCTCCCTCGAATAGACGCCTCCTGGGGCCAGGGTAGTCAAAGAAATTACCGCCGCCTTCAAATAGACACCGCATGTAATACTATTCAGTATTATTATTATTAATAACCAAGTATTTAATTAACTAGTAAAATGGCCGTCTAGTCACAGTTGAGTCTTAGTCAAGTTGTTCCTTCATCCTATCGATTAGTTTTTTCTTTCCAGGAAAGGTATAGATACATGGTACTTCTATGACCTTTCCAAATTCCCTTTTCCCATTAACATGAGCTTCTATTTGACCCCACGAAGCAAGAAATATGATGCAACTCGCGAAAACTCCCTAGGAAGGAGAAGAACATGTAGTTCATAACGCAAAGACACTGGGGAACATCTAAACTCCTACAGCCTGAGGTAGAACATGGGAGTGATCTTTCTCCAGACCTGGAACTAGAAGTAGTAGAGTATAGTGTTGTTGTAGTACCATAATTTTATATAATTCTAGTACTAGTTCTAGAACTAGAGTTTAATAAAATTTAGTTCTAGTTCTAGTTCCGGAACTAGAGTTTGATAAAGTTTAGTTCTAGTACTAGTTCTGGAACTAGAGTTTGATAAAGTTTAGTTCTAGTACTAGTTCTGGAACTAGAGTTTGATAAAGTTTAGTTCTAGTACTAGTTCTGGAACTAGAGTTTGATAAAGTTTAGTTCTAGTACTAGTTCTAGAACTATAGTTTGATAAAGTTAGTTCTAGTACTAGTTCTAGAACTAGATTTCAATAAATTTTAGCTATTGTTCTGGTTCTAGAGCTAAGTTATAGTTCTTATACTTGTTCTGGCAATAGAGTTTAAGAAGCTTAGTTCTAATTGGAAATAATTTCTAAATACTGCTCT
>NW_003546843.1:8409-33282 GCF_000090795.2 Amphimedon queenslandica
ACTAAATACTAAACACTAAACCCTAAACCCTAAACCCTCACAGCCTACTTGAGTTTTTGTGCATTTTATGAAAATTTACATAATAATAAGATCTTGTGAAAAAGAAGTGTCCTTTGTCAGCCTCATCCTCCCATTACAGCACTTAGGACAGTCATGATCAGTAAAGTCTCCTAGCACCCCTTTCCTTCACAGCCATTTGCATATCTCTTGTCTTGGCTTGCTGCATATAGCATAAATGTCATCTAGTACAATTGCATTGGTTAGAATGAAAATGGTCGCCATTTTGTTTTTGGATCACGTGATGTATGATTTGAATGTGGTGCTTGTGACGTATGTAACCACATCCTGTGACGCAAACACAGTAAAATGGTGAATTTGCTTGGGGCCAGTAAAGTGTAATCTACCCAAAATACATGTGACTAGAAACACAGTGAATCAGTAAAGTAAGCATTTCATCATAGCAATGAGAGTAGGAAAATGCATATAGTACTTGAGTCGACTGAAATAATTAAATGTATCAAAAAATAACTGTAAACTGTAGAGTCTATGATAGGGGAAATTGGAAGAGAAAGACAGAAACGAGAAAAGAAAGGCGAAACCGTAATGTAATTGTTATCACTACAGCAAGAGAAAAAAAAGTTCATTAGAAAAATGTTTTTATGTAGCAATCTAGACATGGTTATGCATTTCATCATAATAATAAAGACTCAGAAACACCAAAAAGGGAAAGGATTCAATATTATGCAATATTTGAAATGTAAATGTAAAAGCACAATAATAGAAAGTTTTGAAATGTAGAGTGATCTATACAGCAAAATAAATAATAAAGAACAGAATCATTAATAATAATTATAAATATGAAAAAAGTCTACCATATATTGTCACAAGCCTAATTGCATATAATAATAACTTATTAAACAAGACTCGAATATACATTTAGCAAACAAAATTTTACTTTTGTCCTTTTTATAATGTGCTCCTTCGCCATATTGTTCATATTTGTTTCTGTATAATTAATTATTTTAATTTCATTTGTACTAAAATCAGTATAATGATATTTTGGTGGGAATTAAAGTAGGCAAATTTGGCATTTTGATAGCCTTTTACCTGCCATTATACTCATGGTCAATGGCTTGTGGCCAATAATACACCAAATTAAAATTTGCCAATCACCAAAATCTAGCAATTCACCAAATTTAACTCCCTCAAAAAGTTCCTGCTATTCCATAACGTGCTATTATGGTATTTGATAAAAGAAACATATCGAAAGTTTCTTTTCTCTACAGTACTTAGACAAAAATATCCTCTGGTTACTGAGGAACTTCTATATTAGCCAAACAAAAATAAAGAAATGACTGTGTATGCAAGCCTAAAGTGTCAACTTCACTATGACAGCACATGTCTCATGTATTCACCATGTCAAAGAATGTGCTAAAAGAACATTCAACATGTCGTGACAGTGCTACCTGCCTTGCATTGAAAAAATGAAGCCTAAGCCTGATTTGTGTGCCACTGAGGTAAGAGGTAAATTAGTACCATAGTAACACAATATTCTACTTATTATTTTCAGGAAATGCAAAAGGCACTACATGACTGAAGTCTTGTTAAAAAGAAAAGGAAGTACTATAAGGATATATTAAAAGAGGCATAATTATTGTTAAAAGGGCTGTATACTGATGCAGCAGATAATTACAATCCATCATTAAGAAGGCCACTTGCCATGTTAAATATTGTAGCACAATAAAGCATTGAGTATGCTCAAGTGGTAACATCTGATGATATTGAAGTGTATATACCTTGCTTACTTTTTCAATGGGTTCACCATCCTTCAAGTCCACTACAAGCAGGTCAAATTTTTTTCTTACTCCCAGCAAGAGCAGATAATCACCTACTCTTGCTCCCAGAAAATGTGGGATATTTGGGGTGTGCTGTGCAGCTAACCCTCAAATGGTTCATTTCTTGATCGATGAATCATTTAACACTGGTAAAGAGCCAGATCCTGTCATAAGCATGGTACACTTTTATTTCAAGAATCATGGCCTCAACTCAGTCAATATTCATTTCAATGCTGACAACTGCACAGGGCAACATTAAGTAAAAGTTATTGAAATAAGTATAATGCATGCACAACTATGTAACATTTAAAATATAATTGTTTATTTACTTTAGTACCTCATATGGAAAGTAATCACAGGACTTAATGCGTCCATTTCAATATCTTTTCTGCGAGTTAGGCACAAAAATTTCTCCAGATTGGTACTTTGGCCTTTTAAGGTACAACGGGCTGAACGCACAATTTAAATTTCGAAACACAAATTGTTTTTTTAATACTTTTTCTACAATATATATTTTTTTCAATTTTTTTCTCAATAGTGAGATTCAATAAACTTTACTAAACTTTGTAAAATGGATGAAAACTGAGTAAAGAATTCTTGAACATGATGAGAGTACTTTAATTTTTAGTAACATCATTGTGTTCATAATATTATTTTCTATTGACGTATGTGGCATCATTTGGCAAAAGTTTTTCAAGTTTTGCAAAATGGGCTGCAATCTCTCATAAAGTTTTGTTGACTTTCAAACATCAGTGTATCACAAAAGCATTTACTGCATACAAACTTGATTGAGTGTTTGCCTTCATTATGCCATGATTGCAAGCTTTAGAGCTTCGTAGAGCATGCATTCACCAGATGAAACAGCTAAATAAACAATAGTCAGGAAATACATACTGGTGGCCATTTTTATTAATGGTTTGACTAATATGATGTCATAACTTAACTTTACCTTGCAATTAATTTTTCCTGCCAGTTTTATAATATTCGGAGGTATTCAGAAATGACACAAGATCAAAGATGGCTTATAAAGTATAAAAAGTTATGCAGGAATTTCTTTTAATATTAAAAGTTAAATGATCTATAACTTCTAAACAGTGCGTAGTAAAAATTTTAAAATAACACAAGTATTACAACTTTTTCTTTACTATAAAATGGCAGCAATTAAAAAAATATTAAAATTTCATCCAAAAGTACCTTAAAGCAAACATTCCGTAAAGTTGAGGTGCACTCATTGGAGGACTTTGTTTAAGTTGTAGAACAATCATCTGCTGTTAACAAAGCCCAACCAGTAGGAAGTGGCAATGGTGAACTCAATGTAGAAACATTTGACTGGTCAAGTGACTTTGCTACATTATTCAAGAAAGTAAAAGGCATCAAAGTCCTTCAACACTTTTTGTAAATGCAACCTCACTTGATTTAGTTGCAGCCCATTGAATTTGCTGAAAGTAGACGCTCAAATAATGGAAGATGATTTACCTAATGTATTACCACCAAAGGGTATGTCAAGTAAAAGGAAATGGTACCTTCATTAAATAATAGTTTATACAAATTGAAAGATAAAACCTGCCAACTTCCTGATGCATCTCAACCAATGAGATTATCCCAACAATTAGCACTAGATGTAGATGATCCACCAGACCTCACAATGGATATCAAAGTACCACATTCTCCAAGGCAATCTTTAGAACCACCTGCAACACAAAGAAAATGTGGTAATTGTGATCGATTCGGTCGTAATAGAACTTGTCCATGCAATCGGTAAATGAATAACAGAAAAGAGTTTGTGTAATGCACATGCTTTACTTCGCTTTCAACGTGAGAGGAACTAGCTTGTTGACAACAAACTGACTAGTGATGCCCTGAAGCAGGAGTGGAACTAGTTTGAACACCCAAAAACTTGAACTATTGATCCCCTGAATAAGGAATGGAACTTCAAGCTATTGATCCCTTAAAGGAGAGGAACTCGTTTGTAAAACCTGCACAAACCAACTATGGATCTCTTTTTAAAAACAAAGGTGTGGAACTAGTTTGTGCGTGAGACGTCCACATAAACACAAACACTCATTTTTGTTAAAATATTTTATTGTCTATAAAGTAACTAAATTACTGCAAACTTTGATGACATTTTACACCAGTAGAACATTGGATGCAACATCCAATAACTAAGTTTACAGAAAATGAAGTGTTATTGAAGGTACATGCATCTCACATTGATTCCAAGATATATAGTAGTGTTGGAAGTACTTATAACTTCTAAGAATTTAATCTAGATTTACCATGCAATGCTATCCAAAACAAAATCATTATTATAACAAAGGGTTAAGGAAAGAACAAAAGCATCATTCATTTAGCTTTTTGATTCAATACTAGTTACCTGAGAAACACAGTGAAGCAACAATTGGAACCAAATCTGGCCAAAATAAACCACTGACGATAAGTACCAACTCCTAGCTGCAATCTCCCTAAAAGAGCCTTTGACTAACAGAAAGTGACATTTCAGGAGTTCTTAACGCTGTTCTCCCATAGAATATTAAGACCAGCAGACCATACCAGCCAAGTTTAAATTAATTTAATATAACAGTCCACTGGTAAATTGCGATATATCTGGTATTGACTCTATTAAGGAACTTTGGATGAAATTTTAAAATTTTTTTAATTATTGCCATTTTAAAGGAAATAAAAAGTTGTACAACTTGTGCTTGTTTTAAACTTTTACAATGAACTGTTTAGAAGTTATAAATCATTGAACTTTAAATATTAAAAAAATTGCTGCATAACTTTTCATACTTTATGAACTTGTTGTAATTACTAAGCAAATTTATTCCCTTTTTTCATTGTAGATTCAGTTGCAGTTGAAGCTGATATTCTCATTTGCCTTGTGTTCAGTGGCATTTGTCAGACATGGATTTAAACATATAAATAACCTGCAAATTTATCATTTTATTGATCGTGTGTCATAACACTACTTTTTTCTATTACCTGATGGAGTTTCTTTTCGCTCATTTTGTAGTGATTTTTAAAATGCCATTTCAAGAAAGCCAAAGCATTAATGTTCAGCAATGAATATAGTTATTGCGCTAATGAATATACTTACGTTAACTATGAATATCATTAATTTTATGAATATAGTCTAATCTGACGTCAATTCTCTTTTGTAGTGTACTAATGTATCTTTCTGACCCTCCCTTTGAATACGAGTAACTAATAATAATAATAATGATAATCATAATAATAATAACAACAACAATTTAATTACTAGGTGCACTTCTCTTTCATGCTGTACAATCTTTCTGACTCTCTCTTTCTGTACGAATAACTAATAATGAAAATAATATCAACAATAAAAATAATAACAACAACAATTTAAATACCTGGTTCACTTCTTTTTTGTACTGTACAATCTTTCTGACTCTCTCTTTGTGTATGAGTAACTAATAATAAAAATAATAATAACAATATTAATAATAACAACAACAACTTAATTACCCTGTGCATTTTGTACTGTACTATCTTTCTGACCCTCTCTTTCTTTACTAGTAACTAATAACAATAATAACAATAATTTAATTACCTGATACATTTCTCTTTCATACTGTACAATCTTTCCGACTCTCTTTGTTTACGAGTAACTAATAATAAAAATAACAATAACAATAATAATAACAACAACTTAATTACCTGGTGCACTCCTCTTGTATTGTGCTATCTTTCAGACCCTCTCTTTGTTTACTAGTAACTAATAACAAGACTGGATAATTATTTAGGGAGAGGGTCTAACCTGCCTATATTCTCTGACACCACAGCGCGTATGTTTACATCCGTTTTTTGCAAGTGTACGGAGATAATCCCAGTAATTTTCAAAATTATGGGTGTGGTTAATAAAATGGTGCCTGAAGCATGCAGGCAACTTTAAGACTTATATCTCCACTGTGAAGATCATGTAGTGTGAGAAATGAGGAGCATACAGGAATATGTTCTTCTAATGGTTGGCTATTTCATATTTGCAGCTTTCAGACTTGGAATGAATAATTATAAGGACGCAAGAATGCCTACTTGGTGCTAATTACCATGCTATCGTTGCTATGTAAACATACGCGCTGTGGTATGACAGATTATAGGCACGTTAGATACTCTCCCTAAATAATTATCCACTCTTGCTAATAACAATAACAATAATAATAATAATAAAAACAATAATTTAATTACCTGCTGCACTTCTCTTTCATACTGTAAAATCTTTCTGACTCTCTCATTGTGTACGAGTAACTAATAATAATATTAACAATAACAATAACAATAACAACAACAACTTAATTAGCTGGTGCACTCCTCTTTTGTACTTTACCATCTTTCTGACCCTCTCTCTGTGTACAAGTAAGTAATAACAATAATAATAATAATAACAACAATAACTTACTTATCTGGTGCACTACTGTACAATCTTTCTGACACTATCTATGTGTATGAATAATTAATAATAATAGTACTGTATTTCCTTATGTAAATGCCTAGGCGTTTATTTATTATAGAGACCCATTTGCCAGGCATTTAAATGAAGTAGGTGTTTATAAGAGGTGGGTGTTTATAACCAAAAATAATCCTTACCGCCATGTTTCAATAGACACAATGTGTAGTTTAAAACTGACATCAAAACTTCTATGAGTTTCCTTAGCCTTCTTAGCTGCAGCTGCCATTGTAGAATGTAGACCATGTAAGGTACATGTACCACGTGGATGGGGCAGGTGGGTGTGGTATAAGCTTTTAATCAAGAATGGGTGTCTAAACAAGCATGGGCGTTTACTGTCAAAGTTATATGCTGTCTCTAGGCGTTTATACAGGCATGGGCGTTTATAGGGAGTAGGCGTTTCCACGAGGAAATACGGTATTAATAATAATAATAACAACAACAATTCAATTACCTGGTGCACTTCTCTTTTTCCCTGTAATATCTTTCTGACCCAATCCTTGTGTATGAGTAACTAATAATGATAGTAATGATAATAACTAATTACCTGGTTCACTCTCTTGTGTACAGTACCGTACTATCTCTCTGACCCTCTCTTTGTGTATGAGTAAATAGTAATAATAATAATAATAATAATAATAACAACAATAGTTTAATTACAAGGTGCACTTCTCTTTCGTACTGTAAAATCTTTCTGACTCTCTCCGAAGAACTAATAATGACAATAATAATAATAACAACAAGAACAAAAACAATTAAATTACCTAGTGCACTTCTCTTTTGTACTGTACTATATTTCTGACCCTCTCCTTGCGTACGAATAACTAATAATAACAGTAATAATAATATTAACAAAAACAATTTAATTACGTGGTGCACTTCTCTTTTGTACTGTACTTTCTTTCTGACCTTCTCTTTGTGCACAAGTAACTAATAATGATTATAATAATAATAATAACAACAAAAACAATTTAGTTACCTGGTACACTTCTCTTCTGTACTGTATCTTTCTGATCCTCTCCTTGTGTACGAGTAACTAATATTGATAACAATGAACATAATAACAACAAGAACAACAACTTAATTACCTGGTGCACTCCTCTTTTGTACTGTACTATCTTCCTGACCCTCTCTTTGTATACGAGTAACTAATAACAACAATAATAATAAAGTAATAATAATAATAATAATAATAATAAAAACAACAATAATTTAATTACTAGGTGGACTTCTCTTTCGTACTGTACAATCTTTCTGACTCTCTCTTTGTGTACGAATAACTAATAATAATATTAATAATAATAATAATAATAATAATAGGCTGTGGCTCCTGCGCTGTAAAACGGTTTCCTTTAACAACAGCTTATAGAGCCAGTAGGGGGCCTGGCCCCCTATAGGGGCTTCGCCCCTATATAGGAGCAATCATTATAATTATGACAACATGGTGAATTTTGGCAGTGAGATTGTGGTGGCACAGCGGGCAAGCTACAGGGAGCTGAATGCTACATTTGGACGTAAGGCGGTGATGGTTCGAATCTCATTTATCTACATTTTTACTGTTATTACTTACATAAAATTTCATTTTTACCTTTTCCACTAGGTTAGGAGTCCCCTAGTTAGCATGTCCCATAGTTATGTTAGGAGTCCCATAGTTAGCTATTGTTTTTAGGGTTTAGGGGTTAGAGTGGCGGTTTTTTTAGAGCGTCACTAGTCACTTTAGGAGTCCCCTAGTTATGTTCCCAAGGTCGGGTATACGGTTTAGTTTTTTCTATTTTAGAGTGTCCTCCAGTTCAGGAATCCACGATAAAAACTATGTTCAAATTTGCATTTATGCGCATGCGCACAAGGTTATTTTACAGAGAAAAACGGGATGCCAGCTCATTAAGCACTTCGCAACAGAAACCGTTTACGGTTCTGTAGTCACTGCCATAATAATAATAATAATTATAATAATAATAGTAATAACAACAACAACAATTGAATTACCTGGTGCAATTCTCTGTTGTACTCAATCTTTCTGATTCTCTCCTAGTGTACGAGTAACTAATAATGATAATAACAATAATAATAATAATAATAGCAACAACAACAGTTTAATTACCTGGTGCACTTCTTTTTCGTATTGTATGTTTCTGACTCTCTTTTTGTGTACGAGTAACTAATAATAAATATAATATTAATAGCAACAACAACTTAATTACCTGGTGCACTCCTCTTTTGTACTGTAGTATCTTTCCTCTTAAAGACAAGGAAGAAAGACAAGGAAGAAAGTATTCTTAAAGACAAGAAAAAAACTTCCCATTCTCATCTTCTTGCTAAAATAACGGTAAGCCAATAAATAAATGTAATGTTACAATAGTAGTAAAATCAATGTTAAGTCAGTTTCAATAAGTCTTCCAAATATGCTTAAACATCATACCTGAATAATGGTCCAGGGGACAATCGTAGTCTCATCCGTAACAACAGTGTTGTCAAATACATTTCAGCATAATCTAAAATTATATCTATTATACATAATTTTATAAAGCCAGTTAAAGTACCTTATTATCGAAATTAGAAGAAACCACAATTTATTATGCAGCAGAAACAGGTAGTATCTGGAGGTGTATTGATTGGTAGACTACTTGAATTGTAGCTAGTAATGAACTGTGATAACTACTAAATATATTTTCAGTTTATGTATGACTAATATTACTTACTATGGTAAAATTAATAGTGGTGACTCTAATGTGGTCAAGTGACAAAATTAATAAATTAATGAGTGCTGTCACAAAATGGCGGCCTTCCAACATCCTCGATATGGTGCTCGAGTTAACCTTTAGAATGTAGAGCGACCTTGAAGAGCACTCTACCCAGCAGCTATGGTAGCAGAAATGGTAACAAGAAGACCAATGAAGCTAGGAGAGTATCTCACGCCTTGCATCTGTTTAGGATACTTTAATTGAATTCCATGTTTCACAATGCATCATCTCTGACAGGAGAATATCTATGACAAAATACACACCCAAAGTACCTGCCTATCACCAGCTTCGCATTAATTAACCAGCCAGTTATCAGGAGATAGGTCAAGTATTACCTGGGGCTATTGTGCATGTGGAGGCTTGTTAATCAATAGAAAAATTAGACAGGGCAAATTGTCATAATGGATATTAAAGCATGCAAATATGTCTGCTGCAACCAGCTCCTGATATGGTGACACTCACACAGCTCTGGGCTCACAAGCTCCTTTAATTGTCTTTGCATTATGCAGTTCAGTTATTGGTAAGTAGATATTACCCTTCAGTTGCATAGTGTCTGCCATTGTATAATGATTCAACTGAGTTTAATAAAACTTCGTGACATTAGGATTCGTAACTTGGTTACTATATAAATACTGCATTGTACCATTGGCACATTCATTCTGTGGTAGCGCAAATTATAGACTAGTAATGTACATGTAAATGATTGTTTAATTGTATTCGTGAATTAATTACATTTTTTTTAAATCGTCAAACCCATTGTGGGATGATTTACCATGCTTAATATAGAGTGGGGTCTATCTACATGCGGAAACCCTAACGACTTTTTATGTGGTCCCTGCTAAACATTTTATTGTTTTGACATCAGTACAGTATTAGTGATATTGCTTAGGTCTGATACAGTGTAACTGTACCTGTAGTAGTAAGGCTTTGCCTATAATCTTGTACCTGTATAAAGGAATTTATAGCTGAGAAAAATATTTAGGCCTTGCCAATTAAAGTTCATTGAGAAGCAAAACTTAAGTTTGTTTTAACAATGTTGTAATACACACATGTAGTTTGAGTTTGTGTTGCATGTCAATCAACAGTGCATAGGAATGTTATTATAATTGTACTCCCAAAGTGCCTTGTCTATGGTAGTAATTATAACTAAACAACATGAAGTTTTTTGCATGTACATGAAATGTCTCAGACTTGATATACAATACACATATATCCATGAGGTTCCACAGTTCTCAATCATGTAGTCTACACAGGGTTTCCAACAAAGTATGCTAAGTAAGCTGAACAGCATGAGCTTTGCCAGCCAACTACCACCACATTGCAGTACATGACATTGCAATAACTTTAAAAATTAATTTCGAAATTTCATTTTCAATGCAAAATTTCTACGCAACATAAATACATGAATGTGTATCGGAAAACATTGTAATATTGATAAAATTCCCTCTTTGTATTTTTGATACAATTTGGTAAATGTTGTTGTACATGTATGTATGTAATAGAGAAAATTGAAAGTACTGGACTCAATTTTTTCTTCATACCATAATACTACAAAATGTTTCACTCAATTTTTCAAATTGATAAAAAATCTAAATTTCATCTGAATTGGCTAAAATTTTCTATGCACATGTATATGCATCAGAAAACGTGGTAAAATTAATGGATTCTCTTCTTGTTATTATTATTGATTAAATTTAATCAGTGTCCCTGTATTAGTAATGCAATAGTGTTACTATGTTGGATTCACTTCCTAACAAAATGGCTGCCACAAATTAGGCAACCTTGCTATATACAGTACAGGGTGTTTGGCTCAATTTTTAAAGCAACTTGATGATCCATTAATTGATAAGAAGCTGTATCAGCACTATGCCAAATCTTGTCAGGAACCCTGACTCTAAGCATTTGCAATGCTACATAGGTTTATAAGAGACAGTTTTTGTCCTTCTTAAGGTACAATGGGGTGAACCCAAAATTTAGATTTCGGGACACAAATTGTTTCTTAGACATTTTCTACAATATCTAATTTTTTCAATATTTTTCCCAACAGTGACATGCAATGAACTTACTAAACTTTTTAAAATGGATTAAAACTGAGTAAAGAATTCTTGAACATGATGAGACCAGTATTTGAGTCAAACTTTTGCCTAAAAAATGGCAAAAATACATGTAATCAATAATAATTACATTGCTAAAGCTGCAATAAAATATTGTACATTTTTTTTATTAATCATATACAGTAGTAATAATAACAATACAATTGTCGTTTATGTAGGTGTGGTCCTCTTTGTCATTACTGGTCACTAAGGTTTGAAGGAAAGCATTCCTTCTTTAACAATATAGCTAGACGAGTGAAGTGTTTTAAGAATATACCAAAAACATCAACTTTCCATCATCAGAGGCTAATGTGCCATTACTTAAATAGTGATAGTGCATTTATTGAGAACGATGTGGAAACTGATCCATGATTGTCAGAAGTTTCATTTAACTCTTCCATACTCATTTAATTTTCTTTTTAATCCTGCAAAACTCATTACAGGTACTTGTATGTACAGTATGTATATAACCATTTTTTTCGCTCATCTATCATAGGCTGTCTAAGATAAAACTATCGAACCGAGTGTTTCAGAAAAATTTAGTTGTAGATAGTACTGAACCAATTACAAAATTTGGTGTTATTGAAGATACATTAGTTATCAACACAGATACTTATTACATAGTATATCAGCTACTAGAAACTGAATATTTTTCTCACCATTACCATTCTTATACAGTATCTTTTCCACTTTCACCAAACTGTGTTGTTAGGAGTCTTGTGACACCGTTGAAATATCCAATACTAAGATTTGTAAAGCACAATCATTTTTCCTTTTCTATGAAGTTTAACATAGACTACATTGTTAATGTTTAGTGTGAATTTTACACTAACCAGGTATAGATGGTTGGCTAATAACATTACAACGGACAACATTAATCTTTGGTGTATCATGCACACTAATTATTATGGTGTATAACAGCTATTGTGTGCGGAACAAACGAAATTTTTTATTGTGTATTTCAGCCGTAACCGTCAACTTTGTATGTCTGAGTTAGGTTTATCTTCATATTTTTATTGTAACTTTTACTCTTAGTCGTTTAATTTATTTTGTCTGAGTTACAATTTGTATTGCTCAATTTTTTGTTTTATAAATGTGTCACTCTCTTTCTCTCTTGTTTTATTTTCTCTTTAACTTACTGCTATTTGAAGTTTAGGCCAATGGGTTAAACAAAGTTAACTAGAAGGCTGGGTCAGTGGTAGTTATATTACTTATAAGTAATAACCAGTAGCTTGTAGTTGCAGTCAGTCTGATAGCAAGCAGGATCGTTGCAGCAAGCAGGATCGTTGCAGCAAGCAGTAGCATCAGTGCAAAGCATCCCTAATTTCTCTAGTTTCTTCTCCTGCTATCAACCCTACGTTATTCTTTCTTTGCTGTCCTGGTGTCCAGCTGGATCATCATAATGTCAACGCCTAGCTCCTTTATGGGATCTACAGGTACCGCTAGCGTCAGTCTCGCTGGGATCCCAGCTCCAGCTTCGAGCAGTACAGTCACTACCCCAGTACTGCTAGTGATGTCGGGCGCAGCCCCAAGGACGAGCTCAGTGACTGCTCCAGTGCTAGTGATGTCTGGCGCGACCCCAATGATGAGTTCCACTACATCCAGATCAGGAGCATAGGCGGTTGCAGGCCTGGGCATTAGGGGGCAATGCCCAGGTTGACTTTTTGACCAACAATTATATTCATGATTCTGGTGTGGGCATCCAGTGTCAACTGTGGTAGTTCAACAGGCTTCTTGTTGTTTTATGCTAAGAAACCATCTCAATGAAGTTATAGATCAGTATTGTCCATTTCCCTTGCAAAATTGTATGGAACCACACCCACTAATTATTGATGCCCAGGTCAAACTAAATTTCTGCAACCGCCCATGATCAGGAGCGCCTCTTCCCCAAGTTACTAGTGTTATTGCCGGCTCCTCCACCACCACAGCTATCTCGGAAGCCGGACCGTCGTCCTCGGGATTTGCCCAGGCCGCTTATCGGACGAAGAGCTATGTGGCATCACAGACACCGTGTTAGCAGCTATAAGGTCTTCCACAGAGGTTCCAACCCCAGGTATGTATTAGTTTATTGCACTCATGGGCCTGGTAGAGTACAACACACGGGACCAGGCATGTAATGCTCTCACTGATGTTATCATGTAGTCCTTGGTCAAGTTTCCCTGGGGTTCTAGTCCATTATGTATATGGTCCCATTGGATTCAATAGTGCAAAGGGAAAACGATGCTCAGCTGCAGAGCAGGTTCCACTGTCGGGGATAGTATAGCATTGGACACGGGTGATCTTCCCCATGGCGTTCAGCTTTCTAGACCCGATTAGTTCAGTGGTGTGATGCTAGTAGGTGACTTTGAAGGTAGTCACATTAATACTTATATAGTTAGTGACTCTTGGGTTAGCCAATATGCTCAATTAATTGAGCTGTTAACCACTAGGTGGGAAGGTGGTCAAGTAATTGAGAGACCCCTCCTCAGGTTGTCAATGGTTGTGGTTAGCATGGTAATCTAACTTCAGTGCTGCTTCAGCAGTTGCTCAGCATTAGTCTGCATTATGCATATGGCCTGTCCCATTCTGAGCCTTCATGCAGTTATGATTAAGGCCGGCCCAATCAGCAAGTGGTATTCTTCCCCGTTTTGGGGTGTGTGGTCAGGTCGTTGATATATCTCTCATATGTGTAGGTGTGGTGGGTCTTCCAGTTGACCCAGACTTGGCTCCCTTGGGCAGAGAAGTCCCATTCCCGGGGCTGTCTGCTTTTGCAGCCATGAGACACTACAGCAGGCTTGGTGGCATTATCAGCAACCAGCCTTGATGCGGAAGGTCTCCCTCCTATTCGAACAAAGCTGGTGGAAAAAATTTGGAGGTGGGAATTCGTGGATCTAGCTCTACTGCTGCTGGAGCTTCCTCTAAATCTGAGGAGCTACTACTGCAACAGCATGGTTCACCAGTGATGATATTCTAATCTGTAGAACAGGCCCAAAAGAAAAAGAAACAAATAGTGGAAATTGTTTCATGGGCAAGGGCCTTCTCCATCTACACTGCTGTTCTGGCAGCAGCTGAGGAGACCACGAAAGAACAGGTCGTGAGCCTCCTAGCTCACATGCACCTAATGACACAGTTGGCCACCGATTTTGGAGGAGGGCAATGGCTATCTTACGATGTAGAATTTCGGGCACGGGCAGAAGCAAAGGGGATACGTAAATGGAAGAACTTAACATCATCATCTATGGGCGGTGCCTCCCTGGAACGGTTCCTTGGAACCTCTCCCTCCCTTCAGTTCCTCACAGCCATTCTGCTCCTCCCCAAAAGCCCAACACATCTAATAAGAGGCCAAAGTCCCAGAAGGTCTGCTTCCTTTGGAACTTTTCACCATTGTGTGACAGATCTGAGGGTTGCCGATTGGCTCACGCTTGATATTATTGTGGTGAAGCATCCCATAAGGGTCAAGAGTGCGGAGGAAGCAAACGTAGCAAGAGGGAGAGGACTCCGCCTTCCATGTAGCTCCCAGTGAAGGTCATTATTCAGCTCTCACATTGAGCCAACATTCTCACATATTTGGCAAACTTAATTTAGTGCAGACCTGGTAGTGATTTGCAGGGGTCTGGGAAACAATTTATGATTTCAATCTTTTTGACAAAAATAATATTGATAATTGAAAAAAAAATAATTTGAGTTAATAATTGGTGATTATAACTAGAAATTAATGTCAGTTACTAATAATAAAGGGAATGGGTCGCATGGTATGTCATGGTAGCTTACTAGCATAATATAATAATAGAGGTCAGCCTGTCCCCCTGAAGGGTATTGGGCCCAGAACTTACGGGGTAATTTCAACTAAGTCCCGGATGGGAAGTTACATGCTTATTTCTCCCACATTCTTGCCTCCAGGTTTGGCTCTAGCTGCGCATACATGTGGTCAAGTGGTTCATGCCACTACATTCACTGAGGATCTGCTGGCTCTGGAAGCCTCTAAGTCTCTGCTGGAGAAGCACAAGGACAGGAGGTGTGGTCCCCGTTGTCTCTGGAGCAGTGGTCAGAGGCCCTCTCTAACCATCCAGACAAGCAGTTTGCGGCCTACATACTAACTGGTCTAAGAGATTGGTTCAGGATTGGCTTCAATCGTCAGTCTTCTTTTCAGTCCACCTTGTCGAATATGGCGTCCTCCAATTCTGAATTTATTTCATAATATCTGGCAAGAGAGCTCTCTCTGGGGCGGATGTTCACCCAGGACAATCACAACAGCGTACAGATCAGTCCTCTTGGTATTGTTCCATAAAACAATAAGCCAGGGAAGTACAGACTCATTGTGGACCTGCCTTCCCCGCCTGGAGTAAGTGTCAATGACGGAATTGCACCTGCACTCTCCTTGGTCTGCTATCTAACAGTGGATAATTTAGCCTCTGTAGTAGTCAGCAAGGGTAAAGGAGCATACCTTGTCAAGGCTGACATCAGGGAGGCGTATCGTAACATCCCAATTGACCCAGACGACTACTACCTCCTGGGGGTCGAGTGTGATAGAGTGGTTGTCATAAATAAGTTCCTCCCGTTTGGGCTACGCTCCGCCCCCAAGATATTTTCAGCAGTAGGAGATGCAGCACAATGGATACTACTTTATAGCGGAGTAAAACTGCCTCCATTATCTAGATGATTTCATCATGGTGGAGGGAGATCTGGTAGCAGCAAAGGAAGCAAAGAGATTGCTGTGCTCTACGTTTGAGAAACTGGGTCTTTCGCTAGAGCCCAGTAAACTGGAGGGTCCCTCAACCTGCCTCACATTTTTAGGAATTGAGGTAGATACCCTCAAGCTACAGCTGCCTCTTCCCACTGACAAACTGACCCGTCTGATGGACCTGCTGGAGGAGACCCATGGTAGAAACCACATGCTAAAAAAGGAGCTTGAGAGTCTGACAGGGCTGCTACAGTATGCAGCAAAGGTAGTCAGACCAGGAAGGGCCTTCATTCAGAGGCTGTTACCCTTAAGAAGGTTGGGTCTGCCCCAGATCACAAGATTCGCTTGAGCAAACCAGCTAGAGCGGATGTAATATGGTGGCGGATGTTTGTCTCCCATTGGAATGGAATCTCTATGCTTTCCAATCCAACAAACTCGCCAGAGGATGTGAAAGTCTTCTCCGATGCGTCTAGCTCGTGGGGAGGCGGAGCACTCTGTTTTCCCAAATGGTTTGCATTTAAATGGCTGCCTGCCCTGGAGTCCACCTCCATTCAGGTGAAGGAACTGATTCCAGTTGTCATGGCAGCGGCCTTGTTTGGGAGGAGCTGGAAAGGGAAACTTGTGGTGTTCTCAGTCGACAATGAGGCGGTGGTTTACATCCTAAATAAAACTCACAGCAGAGAGAGTCACTTGATGTATCTCATCAGACTGCTCGTCTTTTATGCAGCTCATTTTGACTTCTGGTTTCGAGCTGAGCATATCCGAGGGAAGAGCAACTCACTTGCTGATGTCCTATCAAGAGACAATATTAATTACTTCTTATCACAGGCTCCTCACTTCCATCCTCAGCCACTATCAGTTCCTCCCTCTCTCCTACTGTTAGTAGCTCTAGACAAGGAATGGACATCCACTTCCTGGATGGAGTTGTTCAGGAATACTTTACAGCCGGCCTGACCGAGTCCTCCCATCATACGTATGGAACAGCAGAGAGACGATATAGGAAGTTTTGTCATGACTTTTTTTTGTACCCATTTCCTACAAATGAAAATATTTTATGCTATTTTGTTGCATGTTTGGGGCAACAGGGCCTGGCCCTAGCCACCATAAAGACTTACCTGTCAGGGGTTTGACAAGCACAGATTGGGGGTGGTCTACCTGACCCCAATGTACATGCAATCCACGCCTCCGTCAGGTCCTAAGGGGGGGTGGAGATAATGAGGGGAAGGCTGGGTAAGACTCCATGCCTGAAGCTACCCATCACCCCGAGCATCTTGAGAAAGATGAAGGGGGTGTGGGCCCAAGAGCAAGAGTATGAGAGGAGTCTGTGGTGGGCAGTCGCCTTGACAGCCTTCTTTGGCTTCTGCCGCTCCAGGGAGATAACAGTACCACAGTACAGAGTGTATGATCCTCAGGTTCATTTATCTTTCCGGGACCTAGCAGTGGACAACTCGCTCCACCCTAATGAGATCTCGTTACTGCTACGCTGCTCAAAGACCAATTAGGACAGGAGTGTCAGGGTCATTCTGGGTCGTACCAATGCGGATCTTTGCCCAGTATCTGCGCTCCTAAGTTACTTGGTGCATCAAGGCAAGGGTCCAGGAGCCTTTTCATGTTGGATGGTCAGCCCCTTGAGAGGACCCGCCTGGTGGAGGAAGTACGCCGCACACTCACAAGGGCGGGAATGCCAGCAGGTAATTTTGCTGGCCACAGCTTCTGTATTGGGGCTGCAATGACAGCGTCAGCCATTGGAGTTGAGGATAGTACAATTCAGACTTTGGGGCGGTGGAAGAGCGCTGCTTTCTAATTGTATGTCCGCCCATCTACCAGTCACTTAGCCGGGGTCTCAAGATCCTTAGCCCAGTCTAATTTGTGAAGGGTGGTCCCGTGTCTCATCAGGGGGAACTGGTAACTCAAGGCCTCTTATATCCTAGGCCTTGTTGGGTGGAACAAACCCATCCCCATTCTTCTTTATTAATAATTATTATTAAAATTAAAGTTATAAATTTGGGGCCCACATATGGGGGCCCCCAAGTAAAAATTATTAATTAATTGTAATAACATGGGATCCATAATTCCACAGCCTGGATAGTTAATTGAAGTTTAGGCCTAAGGGTTAAACAAAGTTAACTAGAAGGCTGGGTCGGTGGTAGTTATATTACTTATAAGTAATAGCCAGTAGCTTGTAGTAACAGTCAGTCTGATAGCAAGCAGGAGCGTTGCAGCAAGCAGTAGCATCAGTGCAAAGCATCTCTTATTTTCTAGTTTCTTCTCCACACCCTCTCTGCCCACTTAATCTTCCTCCATTACCATTAGTGGTAATGTGAACATGGATAGTGTTATTACAAACCCTTCCTCCTTCTTTATTAATAATTTTTATTAAAATTAAAGTTATAAATTTGGGGCCCACATACGGGGGCCCCCAAGTAAAAACTATTAATAAATTGTAGTAATACGTGATCCGTAATTCCACGGCCTGAAAAGTTAAACTATTACTGTTACTACTTGTAATATTGTTATGAAAATTATTAGTCAAATAAGTAATGAATTATTTTAACAATAATTATTACTCTAAAAATGAAGTTGTATAATCATCAATGGACACATTATTGATATTCAATAATAATAGAAGAGACACAATTTAGACGCTCAGGAGCTTTATGTCCTTGCAGATATATTAATTTTTTTCAGAAACTGTGTGACCGAAAACTTGAGAAAGACAAAGGTTAGGAGAAAACACTATTTTTTGCAGTTCCTTTTTCTCATTTGGTGTTATGCTACTTAGTTCAATTTTATAACCTACTTTGCACATAGATTTGCAATTTTTGTCTTAAAATGAAAGAAGTGTATAATAGATACTTTTATAACAGAGAAAATGTGACCATAATTGACAAAAGGTACCTAATGGCGAATTTTAAAATTCATCATTATAATGAAAAATATCAACCTGTGAGTGCTCTGTTAGACAACCATTGGTTCTAAAAGTTACATAGTAAGTTTTTGCATCCTCTTGAGTAATTTTTTGATAAGTGGAGCTCAGGAAGTTGGATTTTTTAGGCTATAAAGACCAATTTTCCTATCCGCCATAAGGTACATTTGTCAATTATGGTCACAAATATAAATGTTGCCTGTTAATTTCAATAAAAATGATTTGTTCAGTTCCTTATTATAGTGCTTACAATAGCATTAATTACTTAATCTTGATCTCTAATTTTCTTATATTGTTCCTTTAAGTGATCAATAGTTGCTTTGCAAAAGCAGTTTGATGCAGTCATTGTAAAAGCAAAAAGTATTATTGACTCTTTCAGGATGAAGTCTTTCCATGCAATGAATTTTCTTTGGTTATTTGGATCCTTCTGTTTTGTTGTGTGCCATGGCTTCGAATATGTCCCTTCAAGCCATTCAATTTCAATTCTGTTTTCTTCTATTTCCAATACTCTGGCAATAAGTGGCTCTAATTCACTGTTTTCCCAAGTGACTGCTACTAAATGTCCCTGTTGCAGGGCTGCAGTATCAGAAACTGCCATGACTTCTCTCGTTAATCTAAATGGTGCTCTGTAGCTACCAGTGTACACCTATAAATGTTGATATTGATCATGCATATGCATTTACCTAAATTTAGGTTTGCATGTACTACACAAGTTTGCCTAAATTTAGGTTCAGCAAAATTTAAATGAATGGCCTATGCATTCTGAACACACACAACAATGCAAAAACCATAAATTTAGGCTTCCATTTAAAATAATTTGTATTTAACAACTTGTAAATTCAAGCACGTCTGATCTTTAATTGTATACAAAAAATACATAAGGGTTTACTGCTTACTTCACATTCTTGATCGTGATCAAAGTGTTAGAACAGTTTCAGGCATTGCGAGATTTGTTGAATTTGAATTCCCAGTAAGAAGATTTAAGTTCCGTAATGAATTTGAAGATGCCTGTACAAAGTATGTGAAAATTTTAAGTCAAAAATCTTGCCAGTTTGTCGAAGCAGAATCTAAAATCCAATCCTTATACTTAGGAATGACTATAAGAAAATTGTCATTCTTTTCTCCAATTGGTACAACTGCTTGTGGTATGCTGTCTTCATTGGGGATACCCTATGTAACCAGTGACATCTATAAATATATGCCTTTAGTTTCATTATTGTACATTTAGTATCTTTATTGCACTTGTATCTTGGAACCATGATGAATCACTCCAGTTTTTGTAGTAGAGTAGCACTTCATGGCCACTTTTAATAAATTTAAAGCAATGAGGAGCTGTGTGACCATGAATATCTTCAATATGAGGTAGTAAACAAGATTTGACATCATAAACTCCTTCTAATAGCTAAGCAAAGGGTGTAGGTGTATAAATTTGCTTTGTCTCAGAAAATAGATCTATTTGCATGAATCTAATGACCATGACAAGTTTTCTTACATGGCAATGATTTGGCACCTTTTTTTCTCAGTCTTGTAGCAACTCTTGAAAATAATTGATCAATGTCTTCATGAGTATGGCCCACAGGTAAAAAATTCACTCGAACCTTTGGACATGAACAAAATTATCATACAATATTTATTTCATAATATTGTACAACAATATACATAATATTATGAATAATATTATGCATTGTAATTCAATTTTAAAAAGCTAGATGTATGTTATTATACACTTTTACTTTATTAAAAATTCCAAATTGATCATGAATGGCACAAAATGCAATATGAATTTATTCTTATTTTCTCGTGCTGTGTTGTCAAGCTGTGAAGACAATATCTGGAAGCACTCTTTGTTGCTAAATCCAATAGTACTTCATAAAGTATAGTAGCTGTTAATTTGCTGTCATGTGGCCACTGAAGAAGGTCATAATAACAATAGCGAAGCTTTCCCTGGTGTGATCTTGTATGTACTAACACTCCAGTCAAGTGTGTTTTCAGTCATTGTAGTGGCTGGCTTGATTTAATCTCTACATAGACAAGGCATGTTGGTTTTACTTTGATCCATTCCATCTATTATTATTGTGACATATTTCTCTGGACTTGATCTCGTTTTTTGTCGGTGAAGAGAATATTTTTTCCTTTCTTGTCTATTGAAAATGATGTACTGTGCCTTTTATATTGTTCTTCATAAGCACTTCTGACTAAATTCACTCATTTGTGACGTTCATTTGCCATTTTAGTACAAGTGTCATATTTACTGAACATGCTCCGCTGAAAAAGTACAAAAATAATGTTGAAAAGTGTTAACAAAAATTATACTTACTTCAGGTATGATTACATTACGTAATTCACTCCCCCATAACTTATAGAAGTACGATTGTGATATAATCTGACAAACATGCTCATTTTGTTCCATAAGATGAGACTTCATTTTCAGATAAATGTCATGCTTTGTCAGGAAACGAGGCAAGTGAATTTTTTCTGTGTGCCATGTGATCTATCATATTGAAGTATCGTCCCATCCAGGCTTTGGCATCTGAGACTTTATCAGCCTCTCTTCGTGATCTTTTTTTTGCTTTCAAGTTGATTACCCCTTCCATGTATTGTCGATAGATGCATTTATACCTTTTGTCAGAAATGCTGAGTACATGTTTATAGGCCTTAGTACACAAACTTTGACCCTCAAGCATGTGCTTACTATAATTACTGAGCTCAAAAGAAGTCAGTAGAAATTGATTCTGATCGAAATTTGTTCTGACAGCAAATCGTTGCTTTCTTTGCTCAATGATAAAAACTGGATAAAACTAGTGTACAAGCATTTGAGCGGCAATGCTTTGAAAATGGCTCTCAAATAGATGATGGTGGTCCCCTATTTTGCTCATGTTGCTGTGTGTTAGTCTGTATGCTGCTTGAACAAGTAGATATGTCCACCTCATCTAGATCTAGACACAATCTTTTGGAAGATGACACCAATTCTTCAGAGTCTGTAGAATCATATTCAGCTTCACTATCATGGTTTCTGGGCCACCGACAAGCTTGATTGCTTAGAGAAGTAGATGTTGCATGAACTTCAGATGCCTTATTTGGAGTGAGTAAAAGCAAGGAACAGTCTTCGTTAGTCTAGTGTCACTAAAGTTAATCAGATAGTGATTGTACATGCTTGTTTACCTCAATAACCTCACTGTCACTGTTGTACTGATCGTTTTCAAGAACAATTGATGCAGGTATACTTGGTGGGAAAATCACTGCTGGCTCTATATCTTTGAATATCGTCAGAGATGAAGAAGAATTATGAGATTCATCTTCAAAGATTAAGAGAGAATCAGGAGACTGAGGAGAGCTGTGAACCAAAGCCATTTGTGTGGAAGCTGAATTAAGGTGGGCGGAATCCAGTGGAAGCTGAATTAAGGTGGGCGGAATCCAGCCTATGACATTGCCCACATATATTGACTGTAACCATAGAGATACTGCTCTAAGTAGGTGCTCATTCAGCCTCGCTGGACTCCACTATTACTTTCTGAGTCTCTGTCTTGCTGTTTAATGCTGATCGGTACTTATGCCTTCACTCAAGACATGGCATTATGAAGCATTAGGTGGTACAAAGGTACTCTGTAATGGAAAGCCTTTATTTAACAAGTGGGGCAGTGAACGAGGCTACATAAAGGCGCTGAGAGTACCGAACAATGTTAGCGCATGTGCTCCAGCAGAAAAATTTATAGTCAATGCCATTCAGGTATAATATTTTGTACTAGAACATTCATTAAAACAATATTTCATATGTCATGGGAATGTAGATGTTGTATTGAACAGAGGAGATTTTCAGTGGAATAAAAATGAGTTTTGTGGACATTTCAAGGGTTCAAATGATGCCTGCCAATTTATAGTTACTTAAAATAGATTTACTAGATATGACTCTAACAGTGGGAAATTTGTCTACTTTAGCGATGGCGACTGGTTAACTCCTTCCAATTCTGACAGTGTTGCAAGCAATTCACAACGGACAGAGACAGACAATGCTGAAACATTAATAACTTCCCCCACTTGTATTGCCACTAGTGGACGTAAAAGAAATAATGAGGGAAAGATAGTTCACAATAATTTAATGGATGACTAAATTGAAGAAGCAAGTAGGTTCGTATAAAATCAAAAATTATGCTGCTATGAATTAGAAATGTACAAATTATTATAAATTTTATTAACTGCATCACTTTAGGTTTATTGAAGTCACCTGTATTGGCTCTGCAAGAGGCTAAAGCTGAATCAGATCTACTGATACAATATTTTTGTCCCACTTAAAAAAAGAATTAAGGAAGATCATGCTGGACCTGGCGTTGCTCCTTTAGCTGTGGTATGTATTAGTGTTAAAATCAGCAGTTTCTTAGAAAAGTGGCTCTCTGTTTACAAGTATGAAGTACTGGGACGTCAGCATGCTGCATTAGCAAAGAAAGATTTATTGAAAGAGAATCCAGCAAACTCTTTTTTCTTAGACGTTTGGGCTGAAGTTTATGTCGGATTGACATCAGATGAGGCACTACATTTAGGATCTAGGCATAATAAAAATGGCCACTTTATTCATAAAATGACTCATCGGATTATGTAAGTCTTTCCGCTAATTGTGTGTGTATATCAAAATTAATTTAATTTTTTTGTCCTTAAATAATAGGATGAAACTTGTCGCAGTAAGCTGTTTACAATGAATGGTATAAAACCAGGCGCAGAAATTAATCCCTCCCCAAGCATTGAGTAGAAGCAAGTTTGCAATCACTGCATTTTACCTCAGGTGTATCATGTGGTAACACTAAAAGTATAATATGGTTTGTGATATTCTTCAAGCCCTGGTACCTCTAAAATTTTGTTTGTTTAAAGAATTTAGATTCAATGTTTTCACTATTCTTTCATGCAATTATTTCTATACAATATTATCTTAGTAGTAATCTTACCTGTATTTTATACCTGGTCTATTTCATAGCCTCAAATCTTCATTGTTTAAAATGTTATGAATTTCATAATTATAAAAATTTTTGTAATATTTATTTGATATAAAATTAATGATAGTGATTTTGCAATAAAATTAATTCAACACGAATAAACAAGCTATGGGATAATTTGTTATCAAATTTTTACCTTGTCTACATGTACATTCTACAGTACCATGCTATCATGAGTACAGAACGTACATGCATGCATGTATGACTTACAGCTTGTTTTTTCTGGAACATTTTTAGTGTGTATTGTGTAGATTTGACATAATTACAATACACTTTGAACATTTAGGTATATTCATACATTTCATAACTAATATTAATTATTATTCGTTTAATCATTAGGAGATGTCTAGGTCACAGAAAGATAACATATTTGCTCAGTCATCATTGAAGGAACTGGTTTGGAGTCTTTTTGTCCAGATTATTGATGATTTTGAAGATGGGCGACTGAAAGACCAGAAACTTTCAAGAAAGCAAATTACATGCAAGCCAGAGTTTTGCCAGCAGTATATTCAACCCATTCAAAGTTTACCAACCAATTTTCAATTGAGAAGCTACAGCTTGTAGCTGATAAGAAATACCTCTGTCACAGTTAAAGGAAGAAAGTCTTAAGTTTAGAATTATGGAGGCAATCAAGAAGCATTTTGAAGTGTAACTATTGTGTCATCATGGGACGAAGCTGTTCAGCGATTTCCAAGTCATTCATCTCCATTGTTCTGGAGTCATTTTGTCATCTCTATTTTCAAAAACTATTTCACAGTCTTTCATTAGTTTTTGTCAATAAGCTTTGCAGCAGGAATCAATAACTGACAGCAGTGATCACCTAGCTCGGAATGATGTACTTGCTTTTGTAGTCAAGGTCAGTTTTAAGGACGCGACATGGGACAAAATTACATCTCTTGGACATGAAAAATTTATGGGTGCCCATCTTTCATTAGTGAAACTGAAAAAGGTTTATTCATACAAATTATTAAAATTTATTACTATAGTTTAATAGAAAAGAAGTCATGATGAAATCAAGCAACTTATTTACATTAATAGACAAATTAATACTTTACCAGAATGATCAGTTGCTGTCTACCATTTTGTAGTTCTTTGTGATATTTCAGTTGCTACTTTGGTTGGAGAAATGATGAAAGACTGCTTTAGCAAAGTGACAACATTATATTCATTC
>NW_003546843.1:33292-35199 GCF_000090795.2 Amphimedon queenslandica
ATTTTTTTATGTTCTTGTTTGTGTTGATTTTAAAAATAATTATAATATTTCTTTAGTTGCAATTGTGATACTTGTTGATTTTACACAAACAATAATTTTCTTTATTATTATTATTATCATTGTTATAACATTTATGAGAGACAGCATCAAATAGACATGCTGAAGGAATTAGTCTTGACAGAAGTCCTTGTTCAAGAACCTGTGAGCTAAGAGTGTCCATCTTCCCTGCTATAGAGGATATGCGTGCTAAGTATATTCATAGCTTTTTAGTACCGTATATCTAACCCACACAGTAAATTGGCCGCCATGTTGGACGTCAAGTTTATTAAGAGTTCAATGGGGGAAAACACATTTTTTTGCCTTGCTACCTTTTTGAGGCCTTTTTCGGAAGCTTAGAAAGCATCCTGAGGATCTAATGGGGTCTAGTAGTCACCTGAAAGATTGCTATCAAGAAATACAGAGCGGTTTCTTGGTACCAAGCCTTTTTCTATCATTTCTCCATTGCTGCCAATGGAAAGTTGACGTCCAATGAACTAATTTTTTTTCTTGAAAGTTATTACGGTATGCAATGAAACATTTATTTTGCAATGAATATACTTAGCACGCATATCCTCTATTCCTGTTCTTCCAGGCTGTTGTCAAATTCATAATTATCATTGCATATCATAAGT
This sequence comes from Amphimedon queenslandica, assembly GCF_000090795.2. NCBI lineage: Eukaryota > Metazoa > Porifera > Demospongiae > Haplosclerida > Niphatidae > Amphimedon > Amphimedon queenslandica. The sequence continues at coordinate 33,964 of NW_003546843.1, forward strand.
CATAACATTAATTAATTGTTTGTTTTTTTAAATAAAATAAAATAACACACTTGATAAAACAGGAACATGTAAAATCAATACCTTCTTTTAGCTGGAAACCTCCACTAAAGTATTGCAGTAAGTTGATTCCAACTTTCCAAGCATAGCTTGGTAAAAATAACTTGCTTCTTCCAGAGCTGCACATCTGAGCATGCGCGACCACACCCAAATTTTGGAGCACATGGCAAGCTTCTTTAATTAACAAAATGGCGGCATGCAGCTAAGATGGCTCGATCCAGCAGTCACAGTATCACTTTTTCCTCACTTGAAGAATGATCTGATGGGACATGGACCTGCGCATAGACTGTTGGAGTAGATTGGTGTAAGAATTATCCATGTAGCACCAACCAATACTGAGATACACACTGACAACTGGATTGACAGGACTTCTGACTTGATGATGAAGATGAAAAAAGGTGTCTGAACAAAACGGCCGGTTCGCCGATTTTTGGATTTTCTCTTAGACAAGGTCTAGAGCCACGCTAGTGGTACCAATGGAGTCCTCTGGTCAAGATGAGGTCCTCTAAGAAGTCTGGTAAGCATAGGAGCTCGTTTTCCCGGTATAGCAAGGCTGCAAAAGTCGTGGCAGCCATTTTGTTTGGGGGTGAATCCTACTTAGTAACGCTACCGCGTTACTAATAATTGTGTCATTAAAATTATTTGTTATTTAGCATTAGAAAAAATTTCAGTAAACATATGATTTTGTAAAAAAACAGATGAAATCTTGAAAACTCAATGATTACTTCAGAAGTGAAGCCACTCGATGCACTGAATAAAATAAAAAATAAGGCAACGAACGAAAATACGAAAAGAATCCAACTGCCGTGATGCAAATTCTAAAGAAACATTGTACTTTTATTGTAATAATTATGTAAGGAAATCATTAACACCTTATAATGTAGCGTAGACTTTGCATCAAGAGAGTAGGATTTCGATTTAAATAAATTATTTGAAGAGGAGTGTCATTATATTGGCCATAGCTTATAATAAATGATGAACTATAGACACTGTCATATTGGCCAATAACATAATTTTGATTGTTGAGACACTGTAAAAGATGTAATTTAAAGACACTGTTTATATTGACACTGGCCATCTTTGTCCCCTTCGATACTAGCTTCACCTCATCGTGGTGAAGGGGTGGCAAAAGTTGGGCCCTTACTGGCTAACAAAGCTGGCTTTATGTATATTGCATGG
>NW_003546843.1:35291-41887 GCF_000090795.2 Amphimedon queenslandica
TTTTTCCAGTTCGAGGCATCCTAGTAATTGCAATGCCAATTCCTTCTTGGGAAAGAGGTGGCAGTAACATAATATTTGTGCGGTGCGTCAAGATTCTTGAAAAAAAAATCAGTGTAAATACTTCAAACGTATATATTCCTTTCCCCTGTAATAAAATGAAGTGTTAACACTAAAACAGTAAGGGATAAAAAATGATGTATTCAATAAAGTTAAAGATAATACCTTGTACATAGGTGTAAAACCTTGTCGGGCAGGTCAGGTTTAGGCCTGACCAACTTTTGCTCTGTTTAATCATTATTCATTATAAGAAATTCACACTTCTTGATTAATTATGATTTAATGGGCCTGGCAACTACATGTCCTGCCTTTAGCCTGACCAATTGTTTCCTTCCTTCTACATCCCTGTTGTTGTGCCAAAGACGGTGGGAACCAAGACAGACAAATCCTAAAGTTCAAAAGCAATAATAAGTACAAAGCTTAAAGAAGTTTTTGATTAATACATGAACCATCATGTGGTGTAAATACATTAAATGGTAATTTAGTACATTAAGGGTGCTCTCCACCGCCCAGGCACAATTTTTGATCTGATGCTAAGGGAGCTTTTTGTCAAAAGTACTTTACCAATCATAACGAAACTAGTACTAGTTACAAGAGAGTAACATTAGTCTTTAAGCTAACTTGGAGCCTTTCAAATTGAAATATTATAGGCCTAGGCATGTGCGAAATTTGCATCAGCATGTGAGAAATTTGCTGCTGTAAAGTGTAGATTGTGCTAAGTCAGGTTCCTTACCCAGTAAAACAGTATTGTGTAGACAATTATTGACACCAGCAATTAATACCATTACTATTAGTTTTAGTTTAAAATTGATGCCATACTATTGCTATTACTATTACAATCTATTGAAAATTTTATATTACAATTACTATTACTATTACCTTAAATTTTACAATAGTCATACTATTACTATAACTTAGCAATATGCACTATTACTATTACTATTACCCCACGTCTGATTATATTTAATACTACAATTTAAAAAATGTAATTGCTTGTAGCTACAGCGTCATTTCTACCTAAAGGTTATGGTATGTACTACCGATTTTGGAATAGGCATTGATGTACGTAATATTTACATTATTGTTATGAATGGCTTTCCTTTTCCGTAGATGAACTTGTGCAAGAATTTGAAAGATGAGGAAGAGAAGGGATCGTAGCTGAAGGTAAATATATGTACATCTAGCCTGCCTAACATTGACGGTTCTAACAACAAATGAAGGCAACAAAGGAATAATGAAGTTCAGATCAAGGAAGCTTGTAGCTGCATAGATGGTGGCAGGATCAGGCACAGACAGGCAATGCTCAAGAATAACATTACTGGAAAAAAAATCAATTAATGACATCATTCTTTGTCACAAAAAGTTATCATGACAAGCAAAAGAAAGTCTCATTTTCTGCTTTTCTCTCTCAATAAGCCTTCATTTGCATGCCATTTTTCTTGCCTGACTGCTCTTGCCATTGCGCCCAGCAAGATGGTCGAGTCTGAATGAGAATGGAGAATTTTATCGCCAAAATCAAGCCTAATTTTCAAATTATTGGGCTGTTAAATGTAGCAAAATAGACAAAAAAAACTGATATCAGCTACTAAGAGTGATATACAGGATTCTAGAGAATTAAACGTTCAGAATCAGTGATAAGCCAGATGTAGCCTCGTCGATATTTATCACATACCCCAACAAATGAGGAGGGTTACATAGAAAATGTCATTAAATATATGTTTTTCCTCAGTATGTAGGAAGAACTTCGTGCTTTCTGTCATTAAATGCCTCCTATACAATTGTGGCATTTGTCACCATATCTGTCATTGTTATTCTGCTTTCATTACTATAGGGACCATTTAGTGCCAGGCACTTTTTTGTGCCTATAATATAATGGGCCCCATATAATGACTGATGCATTATAGTAATATAAAAATAATATAGTGCATTATTCACTAAATGACACCTATAATATATTAGGGAAATTATGATGCCATCATTAAATGTTCTATAATACTATAGGGAAAATTTAATTTGTAGCACGTAAAGTATTCCCTATACTTCTGTAGACAACATTTCATGCAAATCCTAGTATTATTTAGCATATCAGTGATTATATGGACATTAGCGCAGTAACAATGTACTGTAATAATTATTAATAGACCCTTTGTGAGTGTCAGTTGTAAAATATCTCAGTCATGTGCATTGATTCTTATTATAACTCTTGTCTATGGTTTACTAAAAGGTGGAATTTACGTGTATTGGCAAATTACATTTACGTCTATTGTGCAGAAAAAATGATGGTGTACATAACTGGCTATTGTATAAATTTGCAAATTTTATGTCAATGCATTAAATACTAATTTTTAGCTTTTACGCTGACTATAGACCATGCTTTGAAGCATGTTGTTTTTTTAACAAAACTGCTTAATACATCATTAATTAGTTTTTTGCCAATAATCCAAGCTATTGCTACTATAATAACAACTGCATATACAACTGCTACTATATTCATATAAGTTTACTATAATAATACAAACTTGGTACATGAAGTACAAGTGCAGTAAATGCTGAGTGTATGGTACTCTATTGGATGAGTCTGCTGAGTCTCCAGGCAAAATAATGATTAGAGAGGTAGAGTACACACTATGAAAATAGTGAAGTAATATATTTATTTGTTGTAGAAAATGTTGAAGAGTGTGACAACTGTTGCGAGCAGGCGTCAGTATATTGTGAAATGTGTGGAATCTATCTGTGTATTCAGTGTTCAAGTTTGAGGAACATAAATAAGGAGTGGTCACAATCCACACAGCATAAAAGTTATCTAATTGAATGATAATGTCACTGGCAATTTCCTAAAGACATGTACTTTTGATGTGTATCTATCTTACATGTAGATAAAAAAAAATGAGTAGTGATGAAACAAATGATATTTTTCACTATTCCAATAATTGGTATGCTCAACAAACAAATATGTGAATAATTGAACAATTATTGCTCAATGATTATAAAATACCTTTTTCGTGTTAATTTTATCAAAATAATCCCTAACAGGGTTTCTTAGAAATTGAGAACCACTTCCATGGCTATAGCATCAGTATTTAGCCAGTTGGCGACAAAGAAAATGACTAAGAAAGCCAAAGAAAGCCTCGAAGAAAGCAGCTGTGCAGGTAGCACGCGGTGGGCGTGGCCACTAATTATTGCAATTGCCATTAATAATTTTATTGGAATAGCAAAACACTATTGGAATATTGCTATAAAAATTATAACGAACAAATATTGAAATATCTCGCTATTCGTTTCAGCACTAATAATGAGAGCAATTCATGTCTTGTTTCAGATCAATGAAGTACCAAAATTTGTGGATTAGTTGCGAAACAGTTTCAGTTATTTACAGTGTATGTTTGGCAAAGAATGTTATATCAATGGCAATAAATTATGTAGATTTTGCAGTAGTTTAGGAAACAGGTAGTCACAGGCGTATTTGGACCCGGGCAAGCACGAACTTTGCCCGGGTAGAAATTTGCAGCCATAATTATATTCATTAGTTATTGTATTATACACAGTATTGTAACAGTGGGAGGACTGTTCACCACAATAGTTAGCACCGTTAACCACAATAAGTTAGTACACACGTACATGTTACAAGTGTTTATTCATGCACCAGGGCAGTTATAGGTCTTAAATTTAAAATGCATTTGCTCAAATTGCCCCAATCAATAGTTAAAGGTATAATTAATTAATTAGATACATGAATAATTAATTAATTTTACGAATAATTAATTAAGTGCCCTAGTAGCTGGTGAAGGCTAGATACGCCTATGCCGGTAGTGGGAAATCTTTGTTACATCAGTCCTCCTCTCTCTATACCATGCTGTTGTTTTATTACTAACAATGAGCCTAATGTCACAACTAGTGCAATAACTCAAAAAGGAATTGCTGCTACACATTTGGTGTCCGCACAGAAGAAAGACATTATGGATCGCTTACATCAATTTTGTGTCCTATTTACAACAAGAGAATTATAATTTGACAGTACAACAAAAGACAGTGACATCAATTTCTTCAACAGGCTGCCAATCACCAACTTTGTTTTGTTGCCATTAATGGACACCTAATTTACAGCTAAAAATCATTTCAGTTAGTGACAACATATCTTAGTATATATGTACGCAACACTGCATCATAGAGAGGAGTATGGATACCTTGTAGATATAACATCCTTCTTTCCTGCTGTTGCCCCCACGATTTTGACTGCCACTGCAACACTGGAGGTAAAGAGTGAATTTTTAAAGATATTACACAATCCAATTCAAGAAATAGCAAGTGTCAACAAGGGAAATATATTGCTATATGTGAAGGAATTGAAAAAAGTTTCTAAGAAAGGTAAGAATACATGTGATGTACATGGTAATGTCCAAGTGTGTCAGCATGCTACATTGTGTCAATGTAATGAAGATCATGTTAATAACAAAAAGTGAAACAAGAGGAAAGGAGAGATAAAGAGAGAGAGCCGTACATTACAAGGAGTGACCACATGCATACTGAGCATGCACATTAGGTACACAATATACACTCATCACACAATGACACGTCCACTTCATTATATGTACATGTGAAATATTGAATTGATGCGAAGGATGATACCAATTATTAGGTAAGAAAAATTTTGACCTTCCCACAAAAAATGAGTCACCAAAAGTTTCAATTACATATCCTTAACTTTATTAACATTGATAGGTACAGTGAGCTATTTCAGCACTGTTGCAGATTACATAAAACGTGTAATACCACAAAAAAGGGCAAAAAGTTAGGTGCTTATCAGTATTAACATTTTCGAATTTTTTTGATTTTGTGTTATTTGTCCCATTTATGCATTGTTTTCATGAAGGTGCCATCATTAACTACACGTTTTATAGTGGTTTTTTCATTTGGTTTAACGTTTCAACATTTAACTACACTTCACTACTTTGAAAATATTCTACGTTAGAGTTACATAGTACATATACATATTGTCACTGATATTGTAAGGGTAGTAGTTGCTAGTGTTTATCTAACTAAATTAGATGCAGAGGCGTATAGATGTGCATTCGCAGCTGTTTTTGGTGAAATGACGAAACACAGAAGGATTTGATGTAGGAAAGACACTTAATGGAATAATAGCTGATTGGTCAAATGCACAGTTAAAATGACTTGAGTTAGCTATTGGAAGCAAATTGGCAAATAAGGTCATTAAGGGATGTCAAGTATGCAACATTTGCATTATTTAATTGTTAGTTATATCCTGTCCCAGCTCCATTATCAACGATGAGTAAAAAGAGTTGCTGAGAAATTGAACATAGGATGTACATTAGCATATAAGTCGTGTACATCTATTGGCTACTCTATACCTTATGTTACAACACAAGATCATGTTCATACCCTTTTTAATGTCTTCTGTGTAAAATAGATTCTCTTGGCAGCCATTAAAAGCAATGGCTATTCAAAAAGGAATTAGAACACATTATGAGGTTCATACACCTGTTGGTCGTAATAAGTGTGCACAGCAAAATAGTGCAAGAAAAAGACGGCTTTGTTGCTTACTAGATGACGATGCTTTTGGACATTGAACATATGTTTCAATTGTCACAGATCAGTCAACCCCTACTCATCAAGCAAAAGGTGCTGTTAAAACGAAAATTGTCTTAGAATATAAAGGAAGTAAAACTGAAGGCATCAATAAGTTAACTGTAACATTACATGCATATCTTAATTTAACCATTTAGTGCCTGTTGGGGTCAAAAATGACGCCATGAAATAGCTAATTTTTGTTGTGCCTTTATGGAAACTAAGCATTGCATCATTTCCTGAAGCTAACATTACATGTACCATGTGTTAGGACCACTTTTAACCCGTAAATGACTAGCTGTTGCAATACTTGTTTTAGACGAGGGGTCTGCATCGAGGTTGTACTCTCAGACACTTTGGCAGTAGTCCTGTAATTTAGTGTGGGAGTCAACTTGGTAGTCTGCAATTCTAGAGTAAATCCACTATTCCAAAGCTAATGGCAAGTAGTCCACAGTTAATGCAGCAGAAGTAGTAGGAATTTTCCAGTATTCCAATGAAATTCTCACAAGAGTCTGGTAGTGCAAGAGCATTCCACAAAAATAGTATCTAACCATGCCTAATTATTAATAGTAACAAACTGTAACTGTAAATACTAGTTAATAATGGTCTATTTTTAATAAAAATAAATAAATTCGAAGTTTTTCCGGCTGCTCTGCTCTGCTCTCTTTCACCGTCTGGCTGCTGTTTTTTCTCATTGACTTTCTCTTTGTGCTATTTGTGCCAACTTAGATCTAATAGATTGGCATTAGTCTAGCACTAAGGTAAAACTGATAATTATGTGAATGTTTGCACAGTAATCACAAGGACTTTTGTTTTGACCTTTAGCACTTGTTCACTGACTCCAGACTCATACATCTGAAGTTCCCTAAGCCTTGATTCACTGTATAACATCAACTATGGCAAGAGTTGGTAGACCGCTACTGTAACTGAGTGATTCATATACTGCATAGTCG
>NW_003546843.1:41897-45862 GCF_000090795.2 Amphimedon queenslandica
GATTTTGAATACACTCAAAGGGATTTAATAACATGAATGACTGTCACAGAAAACTCAACAGCTGATGATTGTGATACAAATATTACAGCTGCTTCAAGCACATATTGAAGTAACACCATATAACGGTATTACAATCATAATCAATTGCCTTGTAATCTGCTGTCTCTTATAGGTCACTTTTAGATGCCATGAAGGAAGAGCTACCTGAATACGTGGTGAATTGCTTATTTGTAGCTGCATACATGCAGTCTGTTCTATGACGTTTTCACTTCATGAACATAATTCCATTACTGAAATTGAAGAGTCTATTGAGAAAAAGATAGAAATACCTGCCATCTTGTTTAGGCCCATTGTATCTTGCAGATACATCATTGCCATTTGAATTTCCACCGGGTCATGAGATTCTTTTTGAAAACTTTGTGTTGCAGTTTAAGGAGTTACATTCGTCTATTTGTATTAAGTACATGCATTCAAAATTTGGGTCAAAAAAAACTCCGTGGCAAATTAGAAGCCTTGTAAAAAACAAAAAGTCGTTCCAATAGAAGATATTTCCGCAGTCTCTAGTAATGTTACAAGGAAAGTTTTCAGTGGCTTTCAAGTTATAAAAGCTATTACAAAAATTGAAAGGAAAGATTGAGTAGGATTCAGTGTATTAATCTGTCAAAAACTTAATGGAAACAAGGACAAGTAGGATTCCAAACGACTGATTATTCCAAATGACTGATTACTCCAAATGACTGACTATATCCATAGTAACAAAATTACGAAATCAAAATCCTACCCATACAAACGAAAATACAAAATCAAAATCCTACTCCTGTGATGCTAATTCTACTCTACATTGCACTTTTAATGTAATAAGTATGTAAGGAAATACAAAACACCATATAATGTAGAGTAGTATGAGCGTCATGGGAGTAGGATTTTTATTTCGTATTTTCGTTTGTATGGGTAGGATTTTGATTTCGTATTTTTGTTCATATGGGTATAGTCAGTCATTCGGAATAATCTGTCGTTTGGAATAATCGGTCGTTTGGAATCCTACATGTCCTTGTTTCCATTACTTATTTGACAAATAGATACACTGAATCCTACTCAATCATTTTTTTTAATTTTTGTAACAGCTTGTTTGTGTTAATTTTTTTACAATATTAGATAATTATAATCATGCAATATACATAAAGCCAGCTTTGTTAGCCAGTAAGGGCCCAACTGTTGCCACCCCTTCACCACGATGAGGTGAAGCTAGTATCGAAGGGGACAAAGATGGCCAGTGTCAATATAAACAGTGTCTTTAAGTTAAATCTTTTACAGTGTCTCAACAATCAAAATTATGTTATTGGCCAATATGACAGTGTCTATAGTTCATCATTTATTATAAGCTATGGCCAATATAATGACACTCCTCTTCAAATAATTTATTTAAATCGAAATCCTACTCTCTTGATGCAAAGTCTACGCTACATTATAAGGTGTTACTGATTTCCTTACATAATTATTACAATAAAAGTACAATGTTTCTTTTGAATTTGCATCACGGCAGTTGGATTCTTTTTGTATTTTCGTTCGTTGCCTTATTTTTTATTTTATTCAGTGCATCGAGTGGCTTCACTTCTGAAGTAATCATTGAGTTTTCAAGATTGCATCTGTTTTTTTTACAAAATCATATGTTTACTGAAATTTTTTCTAATGCTAAGTAACAAATAATTTTAATGACAATTATAGTAATAATAATAAGAATAGTATTTGTTAATAATAATAATAATCATAAGATGCTTTTAGTCTAACAATAATAATAATAATAATAATAATAATAATAATAATAATAAATACGCTTTAATTCCTAGTTAGTAGTACGGGTGGTATCTGTTTTCCCTGTAGCAGTGACTGTGGCATTTGTGTTTCCGATGTTCATTGCACACAAAGGCCCGGCCCCGACCTTTGCTGAAAGAGCTCTGGTAGTGTCCTCTTACGAATCGTCCTCTCGGCCCCTTCCTGGTCCTCCCCTTCCTCGTGCTCTCCCAGTCATAGTATTGGCTGGATCGGAGGTAGTAGAGCCAGAATCCTTCTCAGTCGTCCTCGAATTCTCATCTGACTTCTCCGCCGGCTTCTCAGCTGACTTCTTTGCAGTCCGGCCTTTGTCCCTAGCTGACCTTTTGTCCCTTGCTTCATCTTTCTCTGCCTGCTGATCTATGATTTGCTGGACCAACTTGCTCTGGTCCTGAAGAGTCTTCATCATAGTCAGGACCAGTCTTGGCATCTCTGACTCCATGGTAACCGCATCGCCCTCTTTCTTCTCTTCTGTCAGCCTTCTAAGGTCCTCCTGTGTGTATCCTATCGTCTCTGTCTCTTCACTAGCCATCTCTGAGTCAGTTTTAAATATAAATCTTCAACATGTTTTTTTTCTGGCCGTAATAAGTGGCTAACTATAATGCGCATCCGTGCAGCTAGATAAAACAACCACACACCCAAAATGATGTAGCATAATAATTATTCATTGTTCAAGATTAAAAGGAATATTAAGCATCCACAAGTATGATAAATAATGTCTTTACTATATACAAGTAAGAATATTTAGTGCTCTGCTTGTCCTATGTGCTTGTGCAATGTTTCTCCTTTTGATGCATGGTGTATTATAGAAAGAAAGTATAATCATGTAAATTACAATACAGAACAAATACTTGTCAGTGACGTTGGATCAATAATAAGAACCATAATAAGATCCACCCTAACATCAACTTTCCTTGTACTGTTGATATTGTCCACAAAGCACTAGTCACTTCCAGTTTGATATTAAACAGCACTGCAACTAAAGCAGTATAAAATGTAAAGCAAGTCGACATACCTTTGTGAAGGAAACATATTGCCCACAGCTTTGTTAGCCAGTAAGGACAATGAGTCCTAACTGTTGCCACCCCTTCACCACAATGAGGTCAAGCTGGTGTCGAAGGGGAAAAGATGGCCATACAGCAGTGTCAATAAAGAGTGTCATTAGATATCTTATACAGTGTCTTAACTGTCACATTTTACGTTATCGATTATAATGGCCAAAATGACAGTGTCTAATTCATTATTTATGTACTTTAATTATTATGGCCAATATTACGTGTGTTATTCATGTCTTTCTAACTGTAATGGCCAATTTCACTGTGTCTCATATATCATTCATAAAAAGCTATGGCAAATGTGACACTGTCTCATTAATATTCATTAAAAGCTATGGCCAATATGACACTGCTCTTTAAGGTACAATGGGCTGAACGCAGAATTTAGATTTCAGAGCACAAATTGTTTTCTTTATACTTTTTCTACTATATATAATTTTTTCAATTTTTTTCTCAACAGTGAGATGCAATAAACTTTACTAAACTTTGTAAAATGGTTGAAACCTGAGTAAAGAATTCTTGAACATGATGAGAGTACTTTAATTTTTAGTAATATCATTGTGTTTATAATATTATTGTCTATTGACGTATGTTGCATCATTTGGCAAAAGTTTTTTAAGTTTTGCAAAATGGGCTGCAATCTCTCATAAAGTTTTGTTACTTTCAAACATCAGTGTATCACAAAAGCATTTACTGCATACAAACTTGATTGAGGGTTTGCCTTCATTATGCCACACTTGCAAGCTTTAGAGCTTCATAAAGCCTGCATTTACAAGATGAAACAGCTAAATAAACAATAGTCAGGAAATACATACTGGTGGCCATTTTTATTAATGGTTTGACTAATATGATGTCATAACTTAACCCCACCTTGCAATTAATTTTTCCTGCCAGTTTTATAATATACAGGGGTATCCAGAAATGACACTAGGTCAAAAATAGCATATAAAGTATGAAAATTTTTGCAGGAAATTCTTTAAATATTTAAAGTTAAATGATCTATAACTTCTAAACAGTGCATAGTAAATATTTAGAAATAGCACAAGTTGTACAACTTTTTCTTTACCATAAAATGGCAGC
>NW_003546843.1:45872-54587 GCF_000090795.2 Amphimedon queenslandica
ATTTGTTATAAGCTATGGCCATAAATATTATGCTGTCTCATTAATTATCACTATTTTGTCTTCATTCTTTTTATTGTCCTTTTTTTGTTATCATCACACGTATTTTTATCACCACTGTTATTTGTATTAGTAATTTTTTTATCTGCTATTGATGTAACCACACGATAATGGTTCAAGTTAGTAAGGGTTAAGTATATTGCTGGTGCGTTAGGATCAGCATTACATGTAAGTGGTGAATAACGTACCTATTCATTCCCTAGCTCATAGGAGGATATGCGAACATTCAACAAATCAGCCTTTGTTAGCATTTCGATATCTCCCGCCCACGTATAATTATTGTCCCTCCCTTCTCGAGCAATATATTTTTTTACTAAATTATAGGGTGTCAGCCAACTACGTAGCCGATGTTCTATTGTGGGCATGTGTCTAACAAAGGCCGATGTCATAAAATTTTGCTGAGTGTAAGAACCTGTAATGGCATGAGACAGAGAATTAAATAAACAATTACCATCACCGGGTACATCAGTAGATCCTTTGGGTACAGTTAATTGAGTAGTTGGGCTACCCAACTTTGGTCTATATGATTTAATAATTACACCATGCTTTTTGAGTAGCAGCATTGGGGGGATGGTATTTTAAATTACTAGCTCTTGTACCCATTTCCATTATCACAGTCATCACTGTCGTCATTATTATTATTAGTAGTAATAACAGTAGGTGGTTTTTTAGGCAATTAGCTATATCATTAATCTTACTGTCTGATGGCCTACTTCTCTTATCACGAGCTACCTTTGGTGGTGGCATAATATTTTGATTTTTTGCTTGTGGCTCATCAATAGTTCTAGCAAGTGTACGCTTTCTACTGCCACAATCAGTAGGAATGGCTTATTGTGGGAGGTCTGGCCTGTACAACTCTCTCAACCTGTTTATTTCTGTCATGCTACTAGAGGAAACCATCAATAATTTGGGGTTGAAACATGTCAAATGGACACCAGACACTGTTCTTACTCGTGATAGAGCAACGTAAGCCATTGCTGTGCTAAAGACATTGTCAGACAGATTAATGATTGCATTATCTAGTGACAGTCCCTGGAATTTGTGTATGGTAACAGCAAAAGCTAATGTCAAAGAAGACTGGCTTCTATACACAGACATTTTTCAATACCATAAACTTTCTCTTGAATTTTTCAACTCACAAGGATCAGTTATTCTATCAAATTTAAATGTTATGTGTGTTTCTGAAATGGCCTGCACTGTACCATGTGCTCCATTCACTAATCCCTTTTTAACATTTGTGACCATAATTGACAAAAGGGCCCTTATGGCGGATTTTAAAATTGATCTTAATAATGGCAAATATCAACCTGTGAGTGCTTTGTTAGACAATCATTGTTTCTAAAAGTTTCATGGTAACTTTTTGCATCCTGTGGAGTAATTTTATGATAAATGGGGCTCAGGAAGTTGGATATTTTAGGCTAGAAAGACAAATTTCACTACCCGCCATAAGGTACCTTTTGTCAATTATGGTCACATTTACATTTACATTACAACGCAACATTACTCTAGCCCCCACAGCCAATTTAATTTGGCTTCCAAACCACCAGTATTGTTAATATCTTTATTTAATTCTTTAACTTTTTCTCAACCTTTATTTGTTAATTATCATTAGCTTTCATTCTACATACTGTATGTTGCCAGTACCATTAATTAAATTTGTGGCTCTTACTTTCACGGTTGGACTTGGTAGATTAGCCAGCATTGTTTCATTAAATTCTTTGCACATGTCTACTTTTTTAAACATGCAAACTGGGGCGATACCATCCTGTTGTAATATTTTTAATATTTTCTCAACGGGTGTTGAAAATACCCTTTCGGAAAGTGTAGCGACAGTCTGATCATCTGGAAAGCCCCACTCACTTTGTCTAACATTTCCGAAATTTCTGGTCGGTTTTTTGTCTTTCGTTTGTAGTCAATTTGTCTTAGGTGACAGTATCACACCATATATTTACTGCACCCATACTACCAAGTCTCTATTTCAGTGTTGATGCTGTCACTTTGTCAAACACTGGCTCGCCACAAACTGGTGGCAATTGAAGGATGTCACCAACAAAGAGGAAAACATTCTTACCACGAAACCATTCATCTGATTCAAATAAATCATTGATTCTCATGTGTATATAAGTGAGATTAAGGCTAGAAACCATGGACACTTAATCAATGATTACCACTTTCAGATCCTGAAGTTCTGTTTTCATTACTTTGTGACTAGCCTTTGGTATTGACCAGTATGAGGCACACTGTCTATCGTGTTCTATTGACATCTTAAACAGTCTATGTGCCGTTACACCTCCCACATTGTAAGCTGCTAAACCTGTTGGAGCACTGACTGCACATGTCTGTTTGGTCAGTGTTGACCAGAGGCTTTTCACTAGTGCTTTAATTGCCTCGATAAGAAAAGATTTACCAGTGCCACCCACACCACTGATAAACATGTGCAACGGCTTCACACTTTCTGATTGCTCTTTTTCTTGTTTTGATTTCTTTTCATATTCAATCTGCCTCAACAGATGAGCTTTTGCATGATCTACGATGCGTTTCTGGTCAAGATTTGGCATTGATTCTCTCTCTTGTAGAGTCAGACTAGACCCAGTGTCCATATCTCTCACATTCATTGCATCTTTAATCTGTCCCATCAATTGTGGATCTTCATCTTCCACATCATTTTCCTCTTCTCTGTTGGCTGCTCTGGCATCTTGTATGTCTTTTAACTTCTCTCTACATTTGAGCAACTTTCTGAATTTCTCGTTTGCTTCAACACACATTTGTGGTCAAGAATGTGGCAATTGAATGCTTCTTGAACAGTTTCGCTATCGTTGACTGATTCATTCTCATTTCTAAATGGCATAAAAAGGAGAATGATGGCATAATAGAAACTGTTTCTCTGATTTTTATTATAGACATCGAAATCAACAAAGTTAGGAAGGCTCTCTTTCTGTAGTGGTCTATAGATTCGTTTCCCATTTTTATCGTTGCCCTTGTAAGTGAGTTTGTCTACAAAGTCGTAAAGGCAATACTCTTCATATTCTTGCGGTCTGTTTGGATAAAAGTGAGTGACAAGGCCCTTCCCCATAAAAGTCTTCAGTTGATGGATCGTTTGCTGCCATTTCAACTTCACTGAGTTTCTTTGTTTTTTGTTTTCTTTTATATGGCATTTCTACATCGATCCATGCTACTTCTCTTGATTTTCTGCAAAGTGGCTCACCAAGTAATATATCACATGTTTCGTATAGTCCAATCGGTTGGCTGTCGAGACATCTTATGCCAATTCTGAATAATTTACTGTAGATGTCTTTATCATCTAAGATGTGTTACCACAGATCCTGCATGTGACCCCTTTCTGCGTCTTTCACGTAGCCACTCACGTAATCGGCCAGAGCTAGAAAACACTCACTGGTAAACGATACATCGATATTCGCCTTCAATAGCAACAGAAGCAGAGGATTGTAATCATTGACTCTCACTTCTTCCTTGCTCCATTTAAGGTGATATATCCTCTTCTCTGCTTTCATGCTTTGTTAGACATTTTTCAGTACTGTCTCTTCAGAAACTGCGCAAGGAAATTCAAATTTTGCACTTTGTAACAAATATGTTTTTTCTAAACTTTCTCTTTTCCTTATAGTAATTGCTGCACATGTGTAACTGGTACCTTGTAACAATTTCATGTAATTTTGGGCTGGTATGTTACAGGTTACTCTTTCGTCTATGAATCTGATGATATATCTTCGGCTCTACTTTCGCCAACAACTGGCACGTTGGCTATCCAGATTAAGCAGTGATAGTGAGGAGCTCCTTTGGCCTGGTATTTTTTCTTATAATAGAACTTTCTAACCTGGCCCAAAACCTGTCCCTTGATTAATACTTTATTAAAAATTTCATTAAACTTTAGAGAAAACTGTCTCGAAACAGATACTGGATCTTCAGTGCAGAGTTTGCCAGTATTATGTGATGGTGGGACAGTGTTTACTTTATGCAAATATTCTCTTACGTCTTCAGAGGTATATTCTGCACCACTAAAAGTGAGAAAGGAAGTGGGAGACCCAAACTCTGCTATCATGCTTTTCACTTCACTTCTTCTCAGGTACCAGTATTGGTTTGAGCCACGAACAGTGTTTATCATGGTACATGGCCTCTTTTCAAGAAGTTCTCCATTTGTTTTGAGTTGGTCTACGAACTGTGCAGCAGTCATGAAGGGACCTTTCACTGTATTGAGCAGTTTGAATATGCCATCGTTCCACTCCTTGATCTGCTTGATTCTCAGATAGTAAATGAGGTAAGAGTGGCACAATCGATATCGAGAGTCGTTGCTCAAAATTCGAGACTTTATGTATTGAGCCAAATTTAGATTCACTGGCCTTGGATGATACTCTCCAAACCTCCCAGTGGGAAAGAGTGGGAAAGCACATGACATCAAAGTGCATCTGTTTGTTATCGACTCGGTCTTCCCTTACATGTGTCATCTTGTATTGCTGGATGTCACTCCACTTGTTTATATTTGAATTCATGTTCTGAATTGTGTAAGACTGGAAGACTAAAATGTCCTCATCAGTTGCTTTCTCCACCATAGTACTTGTAGCATTGTTGGCTGTTTCGACGACTTTTCTGCTACATCATCTAAAGATTCATCGTCAAGATTTCCATAAAGCCAGTTGATGTCTTTAAGTTTGTCAAATGCAGCTTGTACTTTTTTTACATCAACTAAAGTTTGCCAGACATTTTTATTTTTTGTAGCTTCACTATTTAAAATGACAAGCAATTTGGGATTTGGCAGATTCTTTGGTCTAAAGTCATCTGCTTTACTTAAAGTTTTCATTGTTTTTTTCAACTGGCAATGGGAGATAAAACACTGACCCTTTGCATGCTTTTAAAGAGTTGTATATTGGGACTTCAACAGTGTAAGTTCCCAGTCTAACAACAGTTTCGAAGCATTTTGCTAGTTGAATTAACTGTGTACTAAAGGCGTCTAGGCCTTTAAGCTCGTCTGGCAAAGTCTCACTTTGCAAACCACTTAATACACACGTTAGAAATTCTATTGTTTTTTATTGTAGGCTTGCAATTTTTACATATTAAATGCTGTTTGCTGCTAAAATTTAGATCATAATTGGTGAGGAAGGCTTCCAATTGTGTCCAAACCTCACTCTCTTTGTCCTTATCAAAAAGTTTGGCCAGATTGCATTCTTATTAATCTTCTACAGCTACAACAAACACGCTTGTTTTGATCACTGATTTCCTTTAGGAACTCAGCTATCATGTTAACATTTTCTCTAAGTAGCTTCACTTCTAAGTCTGGATCACTTAAATTTATGTCGCTATCACTCTTGTCATATGTAGATGAGAAAATTTGGGCGACATCACTCTTTTCGTTACTGGGATCAGACTTGGTTGCAATTTTAATCAATGCATCCATATCTCCTTCACTTAATGCTTGATCTGTCAGATTCACAGCTTCATCGTAATTTCTGGCTTGATAAACATTACGCAGAAAAGTGCGGAGCATTGGATAGTGAGAAGCAGCTCTCAGTATTCTTAGCTTGCTTTTACAAGTACTGTCATCCTCATAACAAGTCAATGGATGACCATTCTTTTGTGGATCATACTCATTTGGGCAACCTACATCTACGTTTCGCAAAATTTTTCGAAATTCATTAGCATGTTTACTAAATGCTTTTTTAAAACTTTGTTTTGATTTGAAAATCTGTCATTGGTTGACATTTATCAATACATGCTATTTTTACAGTTCTTTTTTTTAACCATTTTACCACTGTCTACATTGTTTTTGTCTTTTGTGTCACTAGTAACAACAATATCATTTTGTAAGTCTTTTTCTGCATCTTTGTTTAAAATTACATCATTATCGTCATCAAAACAACCATCAATAAGTTTTGCTAAATCATCATGATCTAAAATTACAGTATCATCATTTACAGTTGATGGGGCATGTTTTTAGCATGCTTGGTAAAAGTATGGCTCACAACTGGCCACATGATATGAATCACCTAATTCCCCATTGCCAATGTATGTATTATTATTAACTTTTTTGATTACCCCAAGCAGCATTCCAGCAAAATGTCGACGTATATTTAATATTACAATAACAAGTGTCACAGCCGCAATTAAATTAATACCCGACTGCATGACAGCAATTGGCAAGGACTTGTCAATGTTAAAAGCAACTTTCAATTGCTTTTGTACTCCTTTATTTTTAGCAAGTTTTTGTCTAATTATTGCTATGTATCTGTTCTTTTGATCAATTTTTGGTTTGGCTAGATTGTATCTAGCTCTTCTGTTTTGTCGTAATGTTAGAAAATTTTTCGTATAATATGCACTGTTCTTCTGCCTCTTTTGCAATATTCTTGCTATGATTTCGGATCTCTTCGTTGATACACGGTGATTTAAGTTACAGTTATTTTGTATTTTTTTCTTAGCTTTGCATTTTTAGTGTCAGCCACAGCAGCATAATGGTCTCTGGCATTATCTTTTATTTGCTGACTGTCAGGCGTAATACTCATTCATATCTTTTTTCCTTTGTTCTAAATTAGAAGCATAATTATCTTTAAAACCTTCTAATCTCTCTTCATGATTAGTAATATAATTATCTTTGAATGCTTCTAATCTCTCTTCACGGTAAGAAGCATGATAATTTTTTGAATAATTAGATACTTTGTGTTTGTTTGAGCCACAATATTTTTTAGAATATTTTTTAGAATAATCTAACACTTTTTATTTATTTGTGGCACAATATTGTTTTAAATATTTTTTTGCATAATCTAATATTTTTTGTTTATTTGTGGCACGGTACTTTCTGGATTTTGCAAGGTTTTTTTCATGATTTTTATAATAGTCTAGTTTTGACTTATCCCTTTTTTCCTTTAACTGTCTCTCTCTGACAGCTTCATCTTCATGAGTAGTAGCGACTCCAAACTGTGTGTTGTCACACAAATGTGGCGGGTTATGATCCCACACAGACCAATCATTACATTCTAAAGGATCAGAAAGAACAAAAGGGTCTGTGTCATCAGCAGTAGAAGCCACTACATACTCTGTCACATCACATAACTCTTGGTGATAATCATTAACAGAGCTAGATGCAAGTCCAGACTCTGTAGCATCATCACAAACCCTTCATTACAAACACCAGCACTGCATTCTACAGTATTGGAAACTAATTCAGGCTCTGCAGTGATATAATGCTGTTGATTATCATTACACTCTGCGTTTACCCTAGCTTGTTTTTCTTTTTCCTTCTTAGCAGATGCTTTGCCCCGTAAGTTAGGCATTTGTTGTAACACTATATATACAGTGTGAGAAAATTAAGCTTGTGTCAAAGGCTAATTGCAGTAATAATAATTACTATAGTTATTGATATTATAAGTAGTATCAAAGCTTATCTTTGAGTCTTCTTAATGAACCAGCACTATAATAAAGACACTTAGATAAGCAGATAACAGCTCTTGAGAGCAGGACTCTTCTTTACTGACACTTCAGTTCACGAAGAGTACCACAACTGAGCTTGTGGAAACTGCACCCATATAGCCACGCCCCTCAACAGCTAAATATTATTTCTATTTATATCATGCATTATCATAATATCCAAAATTTATTATAAAACAAAACATTCCAATTCAATGAGGTAATTAAATGATTTCTGATATTCATTAACACAGGCTGAGTAACTTCAAAGTGCCAACATAATAGCCACAGTCGGATTTGGACTGAAGTAGAAAGAGTGCCCTTCACTCCCTCAGTATTATCGAAGGGCTTCCTATACAAAGTAAGACAACATGCATTTGATTGCTAATGTATTGTAATGGGCCTTACCTGCTTCACTTCTGCAGCCATTTCCAATTTTGATCTGAGCATGCACGACCACACCCATTTAAAAAGCACATGTTTTAATTAACAAATTGGCGGCATGCCGGCAAGTTTAATACGATCCAACAGTTATAGTATCAATTTTTGCTTACTTACTGAGTGATCTGATGGGACATGGATCTGTGCATAGCCATTTGGAGCAGAGTGGTGTAAGACACCTCGCCAACTGAATTGACAGGACTAACTTTCTTGATGATGATGAAGATGAAAAAGGTGGCTGAACAAAACGGCCGGGTTGGTCTGTGT
This sequence comes from Amphimedon queenslandica, assembly GCF_000090795.2. Taxonomy (NCBI): domain Eukaryota; kingdom Metazoa; phylum Porifera; class Demospongiae; order Haplosclerida; family Niphatidae; genus Amphimedon; species Amphimedon queenslandica. Next base: position 54,048 of record NW_003546843.1, read on the forward strand.
TTTCCCACAAATTAATTTTCAGAAAAAAAGAAAATTGAATGCCATTATGCTATTCTATACGCACTGGTAAGATAAAAATTGAGCAAACGGCTCCGTTTATCCAATTTTTCATCACAGTATGTTTTACTTTTGAATAAAAATTAAAAATTGAATAGAGTCTACGTGATTTCTATTTAGCAATGCCTCCCATATTGTAAGTGACAGGAAAGCTATTTTCAGCATCAAGATTTTCAAAGCAACTCCAGTTATAATGCTGATTTTTAATGTTTCATAATTGGCCTCACCTATGCGAGGTATAGGTAGTTGTTTTGTGTGTCTGTCAATCATTCATTCATTCAGTACAAATTAATTTTGTCTTTAGTAAAATATAACTTTAGCACAGCGTCTTCTAAGCTCCTAGATCTTTCTTTTTGACTTGGAAAAGTCTTTCTTAACTGTTTTGTGTTGCTCAAACACAAGCTCTAGGTACAGAAACTTCAAAGTAAGAAAATCGAGCAGTTGAGGAAAGTTCCTTTGTGTTGGCACTTTAGAGATAGCTGG
>NW_003546844.1:0-5101 GCF_000090795.2 Amphimedon queenslandica
TTCAATATGATGGATAGATCTACCCGCTCACATCACTGCCTCCTGACAACATTACCAATTCATTCCCTCTCATTAAATGCCTTGAGAAGAATAAAAAAGATAAAATTTTTAACGACTTAGCTATTAGGTATACTGTGCATTCAATGATACTAATCATGTTCACTTATATATTCCTATATAACTATTGAAAGATATACACAATTTACACTATGTCTCATAATCAATATTATTAATTTTTTTGTTAAAGCAATCATGTTTTGTAATATCCAACTGTAATGCTGTAACTATCTTTCACATTCCACAAAGTGAGTACATGACGACTCCAATACATTTCGTTTGTAAAGATACTTAGACAAAAGTATGGCAATCCTTTAACAGACATTTAGCCATGTCCAGCAACATGAAATATGTTATAACTGAACTTTCTTGATTGGAGAGGCTACAATAGCTGATATTTTAAATACCAACCATACATGTATCATATCATAGGAAAGTTTCCATGATATATTGTATAAATGTGGATGACATGCAGGTGGAAATAAATATAATTTATAACACCACGAGGCAAATAACAATCTAGTGAAACAGTTGTTTTCCATTTATTGCAACAAAATTAATAAGAGGAAAGAAAGTTATGAACATGTAGAGTTAGTTCTTGATATTTTGAAAAAGCCTTAGGGCTTGAAATTCTTTCTTAGATGAAGTAATATTAATTATTAATACAATGACATTTGCAATTTGTTATACATTTAACTGACAAAGGAATGATGTGTACAATTTAAGTTTAAGAGTTTGCTGCAATCCGAAATTTGCTGAAATAAAAGATGTAGCAAGTTATGGAACACAAACCTTTGATTACTGTTCAGCAGTACAGTACTAAACATATAGGCATGCAATTATTAGCAATAAGTTTATAGCAAGTAACACAAAACTTGTCATTTCTGATGGACATTATTCGAGTCACACATCATGTGCAACTAGCTCGGCATTCTTCTTGAAAATGTTACATGAAAGGCAATCATGCCTCAGCTTATCAAACTGGGTATCTCTTCACATGCACACCATGTTTGTAAACATTGCACAGTACAGAAACAGCTTGTTTGGATTGAGCAGAATAAATCTGAGCTGCTTTGGAAACTCCACTGCTGCAGCAACTGAAAGTATAACTCAAATGAAAGTTAGGCTCAATCAAGCTCTTTAGTAGGAAAACAACGCGACTTAAGTAGTAAACTGGATGGTTACAACTCAGAAAACATAGTCATCAACACTTAGTGATCACACAACACTACAGTAAAAAAGTATATTGCAAAACATTAAAAAATGCATCAGCAAATTTGCAGTTGTATTACAAACTTGTTTCCTATTATTGCAACTAAAACTCTGACTGTAAATGCATAATTAAATCCTTCATGTGCATATAAAATAGGATGGGCTTACAAAAAAGGAAATGAGACCAACGGCCATCATTATTTATAGTAAAATGCCATACCCACATTTTCACCAGCATAAGTTCTGAAGATAGTCACTGAACTCTTGTGAGTTTCCGTTTCTAACTTTCAATCACATGATAATATTATTCATAAGCATTATAAACTATATTCATAGCATTGTTAATGATATTTTATTGACATTGAAACTATAATTTTTAGCGTAATATATATATTAATGGACAACCAATATTAATTCTGTGACTTGCATACAGTTTTTGTAAAAATAACATAAAATAATTAAAATTATTAAGGAAAACACATGTACTTCAAGTAACAAAAAAATAGTATTGCCAACTGACAAAATCAGTAATGGCAATTTTCCCAGTTGGTTATTGGTTAAAATCCATGCTTTACATTTGCTGCTGTACACTAGGCCAATGAGAGCCTTTACTTTCTTTGCAACTGAGTCTGGAATTAGTGTTGTGCTAGTTCCAACGGAACTAGAACTAAATCTATCGTAGTACACCTACTTTTGTCCTAGTTCTAGTTCCAAGAATAGAACTAGAACTGAACTACATTGATACAAAAACCAAAACTAGAAATCAAATTAGAATTTGACAAATTAAAGCACTGGAACTAATACTAGAATTAATTGTTTAGCTATTAAGAACTTGAAAAATTAAAATGTGCACTTGTAATTCACTAAACTATGGCCACGTTGACTTTTCCACTTATTATAAATTCAACCTTCATAGGTCGTCGGTTAAGAAGCTGACAATTATGAATAAGTGTTTGTTAAGTATTTGTTAATTGTAATGTTTACCACTATGAATGTAATTAAAAAATACAGTACATTTGTAATTATTATTAAAACCAAAAGTATATAAAAATAAGACAAAAAGTAGTCAAATGGCCTTGTCAGTTGCAGCCTTGATATCATAGAGAAAGGCTGAGTTTTGGGTTCCAGTTATCTGACTGATGCAATCGCTCATCTAATCAAATTCATCACTCAGTGCATTCACAACTGACATGAGTAACAAATAATCAAGTGGCCTATCATTCTGCCAGTATTTGTCCTCAAAGAAGAGAAAACCATTTGTGTGGCTAAATGGGAAGTGTTTGAACAGTTTCATTGTCTTATTACAAGATGACTTACTTGTAGCGTATGCTGTCCTCATAAACGTTGCCTCTAATTGTCATCGCCTGTAATTTCAGTCATATTCCTTGTCCTTTTCATCTTATTTCCTTCCCATTTCCTCTGCTGTTGAATCGCTGCCATTTTTATGCAGTCAGTTTACTGCCCACGTGTTTACGAAGAGTAGGTGGTAGTAATGGTGTAAGTACCTGCGAAGTGGCTTTGTGCTTTGATTTTTTCTTTCACTTTGACAAGCTTCGTTCTACAATTATCGTATAACAAAGGAACCCAAAATCCAAGCACTGCACAACAGTGAAACACCGCCATTTATAGCACTTAAAAAAGAATGTTATTCAAAATTTTAATTGGCAAAGTCAGTGTGGCCTACTATAGAACTAAAACTAGAACTAAAATGCTATCCTTTTAATAACTAAAACTAAAACTAAAATGGTACCCTTTTTAATAACAAAAACTAAAACTTGAACTAAGATGCAACCCGTTATATTATTAAAATTAATTTTCATTAAAAGTTAAAAAAATCACCTAGAAATTGTGTATTAGTAGGGCTAAAACTAGAACTATAAAGCCAGAATCAGAATTTAGCATAGAACTAAAATTAAAACTAAAACAGAAGTACTAGTAGAACTAAAACTTGAACTGAAACGAGAAATGAAGTACTGGTAATACTAAAACTAAAACTAGAAATGTAGTTGGTAGAACTAAAATTAGAACTAAAACAGAAAATAGAGTACTGCACAACACTATCTGGAATGAGAAAAGGCAGATACAAATAACTAGGTACTAGAACAAGTTCATACATTTATGCAACAATATTTATTACATATATTTCAAATATGAACTCTAAGTAAAAACAGAAAAATTTAAAAACAATAGAATTTGTACAGCTTTTCATTTCCTTTGAAATGTTATTGAAGAGAATTGTGAAATATATAAAGATTACACATAAAGCTTTCAAAAATTTAATTCAGATGTATTGCACAATCCTATACAATACAAATTGTAACACGTATGTCATTTTTTGTTTATATGTAATGAAAAAAATGAAATTTGTAATTATATAGGTGGTAGCCTACATGTAGGGTTGAGGTTGATTTTTCAAGATGGCGACCAAATTTATAAATTTCAAAGGCTTATAACTCTTTTATCTTACATTGTACAGCCTTATAAATGGCTTAGATGAGCTCTCCTCCACTAAGTGATTCTCCTGCTACCTTTAAAGTGGACTGTAATGTAACAGGACCTTTTCTGGAGAATAGGCCCAAATTCAAATTTCTGCAAAATTCTGCAGACTTTTTCTTTCTTTCATCTTCTTCTATCAGTTTTAATAACTTCTTATAGAAACTACCTCTACTGCTAGTTTGTACATTGTTCTTCACCGCTTTGAACAAGGATGTGCATGGAATAACTTAAGTTTTCTATTGGTACAGCCATTTTAGCAATATTCATAATGGGTGGTGTAGACACACCTTTGTTATCTAAAGACATTTTGAAATTATTGCGCATGCGCACTACTTTTGTAGTACTACCGGTAGTACTTCTGTTCTACTTCATGGCTCCAAGCGTGCAGTGGTTCTATTAATATTAGTTTGATTCTGCTTAGTTTTGTATTAAGTTAACAGGTAATTTTAAGAAGGAACAGTTCTTTTAAGAGCTATAGGTAACTTACAGTTGTACTTTAAGTTGTAATAGTAGGAAAATAGTTTACTTTTAAAAAAAGATTCACTGCCAGCTGCTAACTGTATCTGACGGTTATCCACCACCTCACTAGTACAGTTCAGTCTATTATTTATGATGCTGAGCTTGTTCTTCCCGTTTAGTTTTAGCTACATAATCAGATAAGTGCTTTGAATATAAATTAGCTGTAAACTGATTACTTGAAGCTTGTATAAAATAAATATAAAATGAGTACTTGGTTGTTGTTGTTAGAGTTTATTATTGCATTAGTGGTGAGTGCATTTCTTATCAGTAATGTTTTAGCTAAGGACCTAACAGGGCCTATATTACGCTGTTATCCCTATGGTAACATTTATTCGTTGTTCGTTGGCCAATCCACTCTGTACCAACGGGTCACTATAGCCCACCTCCTATGGTGTCAGTTCGGTACGTCCTCCTCACTGTCTGGCTCAATTCTATTAACTCCGAGGGCCCCTGAGTCCATCCTGTCGTATGTGCCCATCTTCGATTGGCACCGGAATTTTACAAATTCCGCTGTACGCAGTTTGTCCCCAACCAATCTTTGATTGGTCTTTTTCTATTTATGGGCCCCCCTCCACACCATCTGCTCACCTTCGATACTCTCTTGAAGGCGACCCTCCCAGTCAAACTGTCTCACTCACACTTTGTACGCTCCATCCCGAGTGTGCCTCTTGGATGCAATTGGTCGGTTTTCATATATTCTTCCAACCGATATTCTTTAGTGAAAGATCATAACACCCATGCCACGCTCGGTCCTGTTTCGGTTTAATGCAAACGTCCAGTAAAGCTCAATAGGGTCTACTCGTCTTACAACCTGTAT
>NW_003546844.1:7365-10119 GCF_000090795.2 Amphimedon queenslandica
TAGATTACGTTCTAATTATTCATTAGCTGCACCAAGTAGTAAAGCAAAGGATTATTATTAATTTATTAAGATTAAAGAAGCATTATATTGCAGCCCTGAAATAGTTGATGATTCATTGCCATCAAGTATGAAAGGTGTAGATTTTGAGAACACATCATATGACAGTAAATGTAATGCTGCATCAAGTATATTGTTAGAATCAGTTTTGAAAAACAGATCCCACAAAGTAGGCGTATTGATACGTGCATGAAATAGCATTAGGAAATTGAAGTTGAATAGCTTTAGTGACTTTGGTGATCAATATCATGCAAAAAATTGAGCCTTTTTTACGAATCTGCATATTTATATCCTAATGATGATTTTGATAGCCAATTAGATAGTCCAATTGCAATCCCTGTTGATACAAATGGCATCTGTATGTAGCAGGGATTGATGTGTCATGCAATGAAAGAGTAGAAGAATGTAGTGATAGTGACTCTGAAGATGACAATTTTGATGATAATAATAGAATGTATACCAATGAAAGAAAGCCTACCCTTAAATGGCAGTGTACAGACAGGTGCAAGCCTTTATTAGAGAGTGACATTTGTTCTATTATTGAAGTTAGATGATATTTTGATGAACCTATTAAAGAATTGAGGAAGCATTTAGATGCATGTGATAATTGTCCTAATAATCATTATATAACTAGATCCCTGCACGTTAAAGAAATAGATCAAGTACATGAACATGATTTTTGTGATAATGCAAATGTAACGATAATAGTAATAAAAGGTGAAAATAATGTTGAAAAATATTTTAAATATTCAGAAATTGCTTGTGAAAGGATAGGCCATCCTATTATGTGTAGTAATCAAGATACTGAATGTAAAAGCATGCTGCATATTTTACGCAATGCATCTCTTCATTATCCTTTGTTGAGATGCCTTTTAAAACACTTTTATGTTGCTAGAAATGCCCATTTAACAAAAGATATTATTGATACTTCTCTTGCTGATGACGATGTAGCATAATTTATAGGTTTAAAAATTAATGAAGCCGATGAGACTGAATTTGATAATGTGTATTACGCTATAAATGATGGTGAAGAAGACCCATTTAAAATACCCAACTGAGACACTGTACTTTATTTTCAATATTCAGATGCTATTGACGAATTTCAGAAAGCTTTGTCTGATCAGGCTGTTAATGCTTGTTGTAGCTTTGAGAGGCTTTTAAGAAAAAATCTGTCACTGAAGCTAAAAATTTAGATAGCGATGTTTGGAATATCGTATTACATTACATTAGAGAGAATGATCCTACAGCAATAAATAAAGTTATGTATATTTGTAATCATTGTAAACCTATTATAAGGAAAAATGAAGTTCCTGCACGTTGTGTGCTCAATGGGATAAAGTGTGAGCCACTACCCAAAGAATTGGAAAATTTGGATCCTTTAAGTTGCCAGTTAATACAGAGAACCAAGTGTTTCCAGACAACTGTTAGGCTAGGCACACACACCTTAAAAGTGCCTACATATAATTCTTTGAAGGCTCTTAAACGTACAATGTTTTATTTACCCCTTCCATTAGAAAAAGCCATTGAATTTTTAAATGAGATTGGTCTAGATTCTAATCATTTGCCTAATCCAGAACTTTATATTATTATTAATGAACAGCCTACTAAATCAAATAATGTCTGGCGTAGCCTAGTTGATGTAAATAAAAACAGCAGTACTAAGAACATTAAAAGAAATAAATTGGCTTTGTAGAAACGTAGATGATGATTCAATTGACGAATCGTCTAAAAATGTTATACAAGTAGTCAGCAATACTACTTGTAAAATGCTTGAAAAAGCAAATTATCAAGATTTAGAAGGCCTTTCGGCATATACAATTAGAAATTTTGATAGTAAAATAGCAACAGGTTTCTGCTATCAGTCAATATAAATTAATGAATGTAAAAGAAGCACCTATAGACACTAGGCAAGAGCATCTTGATTTGTTTTGCTTTCCTACTTTATTTCCAACTGGACAATATGGAGAGCATCCCACACAAAGCTATCCAGCACAGACTTTATCATTTAGTGAATACATAAAATCAAGAATTTTAAACAAAAATTCCTGATTTTGTAGCAATCATTTATATTGTTTGCACTATTACACATTAAAATTAACAACGCCTTAAAAACTGGCATATATAATTTATTAAAAACATCAAGGGACAACGTTGGTCAAACTGTTGCTGAAACATTAGAAAAAATAAATTTCTTCGATGAAGAATTTGAGGGCAATTTAAGTACAATTTTGGCTCCAGTACGGGGCACAAATCAATATGATTGCTAAGTAGGGCTCACTAACACTTTTCCTAATGTTAAGTTGTGCTGAATTTGATTCAGCTGATATAGCACAATATTTAAGAAAAGTAAATAATGCTCCACAATCATATAGTATTTCTAGATTATGTACTGAGGACCCTGTTTCAGTATCGCGACAATTTTCATACAAATTTAAGGATTTCTTTAACATAGTCATTCTCCAGAGAGGTGTTCTAGGCAAAGTAGAACAATATTATATTAAAAAAGAATATTAATTGCGTGGAGCGCCTCATCACATCCTCCTATGGATTGAAAATGATCTTGTTATCGTTATCAATTATCCAGAAGAAGTCTGTTCTTTCATACAAGATAGGATTACCTGTCATATACCAGATAGTAATACGTTGCCTGATTTAATTTTTTTTGTCACAAATTACCAAATGCACAAATGCAGCAAA
>NW_003546844.1:10389-17253 GCF_000090795.2 Amphimedon queenslandica
TAGACAAGTACCACCTAGTATTAGCATCAATGATTTAGAAAACAGCTTGAAATCATGCAATAAAATATATTATCTCAAACAAAATGAAAAAGAAGTTCGAGTGAACGACTATAATCCTTTACTGCTGAAATTGTGGTGTGCAAATATGAACTTGCAATTCATAGCAGAGAGGAGTCATTCCTTAACAGAGTATGTAACTGGATGTCTCACTAAAGCAGAAAAGAGTCATGCACAGGACTTATGGTATGAAGTCAGCAGCTGTGACAACGTATGCAGGTGTTAGAAAATTGGCCAAAAATTACTTCGAGCTAAAGAAGTAAGACTATATGAAGCTAGCTATCTTCTTGGTGAAAGTTTATACATGACATCAGTAACTGTACAGTACATTAATGTGTACTTGCCTCATCAGAGGAGCAGAAAAATAAAAAACTATTCATATTTAACTAAAATGGATCAATCTTGGAACGACATCTTTAATCCTAGCATAATTGAAGACTTTTATCGAACAAGACTGAATAACATGGAAGATGTATCTCTTTATAAATTTGTTGCTAATTACAAATTTCATGAAATGGGAGAAAATGGAGAAAGAGAATACAAACTTCGATCCAAGCCAGTCCTTCCAAACCATAGGAAATTTAATCCTATGCAAGAAGCGGAAAGAGACGATTTTTATTACTCGCCAATATTTTTATTTTTTCCTTTTAGAGACGAGAGCACACTTGTAATGGAAGGAAAAACAATGGAAGCTCTTAGGCATCACAGAGAAGCATCTATACGTCACATTGAAAATCATTTCAACAAACTACAGAAATTATTAGAAGCTGAACGTAATGGAAGAAAATAGTCGATGCAAGAAATAAAGCCAGTTTCAGTGAAGAACTTCCTGATAACAAGGAATATGATGAGCCTCAATTACTGGGTGAAATAATGGAAGCAGTAGCTGATTTTGCTGACATGCACATAAATGTACCTAATTTAACATTAGAGCAAAGAGAGGCAATGCTTAATGTGGATCAAAAAAGAATTTTTGATAAAATTAAGAGTCATCTTATAAGTCAAAAAGAACGTGAAGTCTTAATAAAGAGTCTTCAAGACTACATACATTAAAAAATATCAAACCACTAAGAATGTTTATTAGTTGTGTAGGTGGAACTGGTTAATCGTTTTTGATAGACGCAATAAAATGCCTAGTGGATGACATATGACATCCAAAAAGTGGTCAAATTGTGTGCTATAGTAGCACCAACAGGTATAGCCGCATTTAATGTAGTTGCACTAACAACACATTGATTATTTCAGCAACCAATAGAGCATGAGGGAAAGACAGAAGGATATTGGGCTTTGAGTAAAGAAGCTCATTAATAAATAAAAATGAACTTCAAAATTTAAAAATTATAATAGTAAATGAGGTATCTATGGTATCAAATCTAAATTTAGCATACTTACACATGCGCTTAAAAGATATATTTGGAACTGATAAATGGTTTGGTAAAAAATATTTTATTTGTAGGTGACCTCTTACAATTGCCACCAGTTAATGGTAGGCCAGTATTAAAGAAATTAGCAACAAACTACTAAACACTAGACTTGGAGTAGCAAATGCAGTAAACATATGGAAAGAAACAGTAGAATATGATGAACTAACAATCAATGAGCGACAAAAAGGAGACGAAACTTTCTTTAAGATGCTTGATTGGCTGTCTGATTGATGAAACAATATTGATATGCTTAAGAGTCGCGTATTTAAGGTTTCGTTACAAGAAAAATATAAGGAATTGGAAAGTGAAGAAACAAATCCTCCAATTTGCCTATTTTCTAAAGTAGATGCCTGCCAAAAAATCAATGAATTAATGTTAGAAAGTCTAGGAACTGAGAAAATAGAATTAGCATGTGTTGATGTTGTTGATGAAAGTGGCAGCACAGCAAAATTTGACAAAAAACAAGAAAAAGAATTAGAGAAGCTAAAAGATCAAACAAGCAAAACAGCTGGTTTTGAAACTGTATTGTCTTTAGCAGTAGGCTGTAGAGTAATGCTAAGACGTAATATTGATGTTACTGTAGGATTAGTTAATGGTGCCATTGGTACAGTAATGTGTATTTATGCTACACGTATATCAATCAAATTTGATCATATTGATATACATTGTGACATAGAAAGGGTTACATCTAGATTAATGCTATTTAAGAATTTGTATATACATAAGAAACAGTTTTCCCTTATACTTTCTTATGTTATCACTATACATAAATGTCACGGCCTCTCACTAAATACAGCCATTATTGATTTATTGACTTATGTTTTTGGGGATGGTATGGCATATGTTGCATTGTCTTGTGTACGTACATTAAATGGATTACATTTATTATCATTTGATCCTCTCTCTGTTAAAGTTAGTAATCCGTGCATTAACCAAATTAACCGCCTCAGAAGTAAATTTCGGAATGACTTACCTCAATTCAAGAAACATAAAGGAAAGAAGAGAAGATTCAAGTGACTGGTATAATTGATGATGGTGAACCTTGTAGTAAAAATGCCAAGGTGTCTGTAAGTCATGAACGAAGTAATAGTAACAGTACCGTTAGTAGCAATAAACGTAAGAGTACTGATTCACAAAATTCTAATCACCCCAAAAAGAGTAAAGTATGTGACGATAATGCTTTAAATAAGCCTTGCTCCCAAAAAAGAAAAGTTGATGTAGACTGTAGAACTGACAGTACTGCTTTGGTATTGCCTCGCTCAAAAACGATGATAAATTAATTGTTTCAATTAATTTGAAAGACCTAAAAACCAAATTTAATGTCAAAGATGATGATAGTTGTAATAGTCTGATTGTATCTATAAAACTCTCAAGCATTAAATGTAAACCGAAAGATGATAAAACAAAGTGTATCATAAATTTTACAATTAAAGTAGTAGTCTGATAGTATCCTTAAAACTCTCAAGCATTAGATTAAAGACATGTAATCGAAAAAAAGATGATGTAATTATTACTTATGACGAGCCATATAATCCAGGAGGAGACAAAGGGATTTTGTTCATTACCCTGCTAATGAAGAAGTTCAAAGGAGGTGGTGTGAGATATTGAACCTTAAGTTTGTAACAGCTGCTAGAATCTTACCTGGCAGTCCAACAACACCATTGTCAGATGAAAGAGTTCCTAATAGTACTCTTGATGTCCCTGGTGATGGGAACTGTTTATTTTATGCCCTTTCGTATCTCATTACTGGGTCCATTTTTCAGCATTATGAATTTTGTAGAGCAATTGTTTGTATTATGCCAAACATTGAAGAAGAATTGTTTAATAGTACATAAAGTGCAACCAGATCTTCAAGCATATATGAATACATAAGTGAGCCAAACATGTATAGAAATTGTGTGGGCCACTGATACAGAGATTTTTACACTAACAGCATTATTAGGTATAACCATATATTCATAATCACTCACTCCTACTTTTGTTGGCTGAGCTAGATATGGAACCGGGAGTTGTATGGCATTCCTTGTGATACTACTACACCTGCTTTGTATTTGAAGTATGTTGGTACTAATCATTTCCAAGCTGTTAAGTCTATTAATATTTCTTAAGCATTGATTGTTGATGGAAAGTGGGTATGGTGAATGGAAGGTCCATCATCTTTAAAACATTGGTTGTTTTAAGCATTGATTGTTGATGGAAAGTGGGTAATGTGAATTGGAGTTCCATCATCTTTAAAACATTGGTTGTTTAATGTGACTTTTATTTCACTGCATGTACAATGTGAGTGTGTGTGAAAACAAGGTGCATATCCACTCATTATTGTTCAGTATAAAGTGATCAAACTGCATTTAGGATGTGAGATTAATCAATGTTTAACAGTCAATATTAATTGCTTGTTGCTATAATGGACAGGGAGAGGGTGTGAAAGAGGTATACTGTTTATTAGAGTTGAGCATTTGATTCATTTTTGTGTGACTATCATTTATGTAGGACAGAGGTTTAGGAAGGGAGAGAGCTGTCATTAGAACCAATTCCGAATCTTGTTTGTGGCTTGTACTACATCTTTATAACAAGTATCAGGTGCTTATGGATCATGGGCGCTGCTGACAAATTTTGAAGGACAAGAAAAATTTAGAGTAACAATAAAAATTCTGATTTCGCAAGTAGTATCATTCAAACAGTGATTTAGTACATATATTAATGATCATCATACATGTCAATGCTGCCATCAATGCTGTGCACATTACATATATGTAAATGCTTGCCAGCTGATGTTGCACATAATGCTGCATCAATGCTGTGCGCATTAAGTTAATGCTTGCTAGCTGATGTTGTGCATTTGAATGATGCTGCCATCAATGCTGTGCGCATATTAAATGCGTGCCAGCTGATGTTGCGCATCTTTTGTTGATGATTGTAATTATGTGCTTGTTCACATTAACAAAAATATTGTTGGCACATCGGAAATTCTTGATGTGCACAATGTTATTTTATATTAAGCAGGTCATGAAAGTATTTTTAATGAAGATATCGCTAGTAAGCAATATTATGTCTAAAATACATGCCATGTATGATTCAATCAGAAACATTGTAGATGCTACCATTATCATTATTAGTTAGTATGTTACATACATACTTTTTATAGGTACTCATGTACTTGGCACAAGGTCTACAATGTGGTGTTAAAGAGTGAGGTTTGATGTGATTGGTAAGTGCTATTGTTATTATTAGCCGGCGAGTTTACATTGCTTGCTTTTGATGTTTCTATTACTATGCTTTACTGGTAATTACGGCTGGATATTATTTGCTGTTTCAACAATAGTTTTGCTTGATATTGGAATGTGAAATATAATTAAAGGCAATTCTGGAATTAGATTCTTGAAACTAAATTGATTTCTTCCTTAGTGTTTTGTTGCAGCTCCTTGATCAGTAGTTGTATCATGCAGTAGTAAGTGCCAGTTTACATCTGTATAGGTTTCATATTATTGTAGTCGTAGAAATGGAATATGTAGTAAGACTAAGAGTATTGTGAGATGTCTTATGTATTTTTGTTATAGGTTATGATTCTAGGTTACATACTGTAGATTAGCTTGATTATTTTATTATTAATAATGGCCACAGTAAGTACTTTCTTTAGTGAATATAAATGAATGCTTGCCAATGTATCTTTTGTCGTTTTCCATTAACAATACAAAAATAATTGTTTGCACATTGGAATGTCTTCATGTGGTCTATGGGGATGCACCAATATCAATACTAATATCGGTATTGGCCCATTTTTATCAAAATCGGTTGATATCGGATAGCCAAAATAAGTTTCCAATATAGGTACTGTTGATGAGTATAATAATTTTTTAAAAAATACCATAAAATGACATGAAAAAAAAATTTGAGTACATAGAAATTAGAGATGCTACAGTTTTTAAGAAAGAACCTACCAATTTTTGACCATAAATATTAATGACACTATTCAACAATTGTTTTATGGATAACAATGGACTATTTTCATTCTTAAAAACATATTCATAAAAGTATCCATGTTAATGCAATTTCCACAAAATAATTGGCTGGTTAATATCGGTTTTAAAAATCTGTATCGGTGCATCACTAGTGGTCTATTAATGTGTATTTCGACATAGCAGGTCTCGTAAAAGAAACTTAACTCAGGAAGGCATGAGTCAGCAAAATGAACTGTGTAAGTCTAAATTACATGTACAGTGTATGTACATATACATGTATGATTCAATCAGAGCTTAATATCCATTGTGGAGCTAAACATGTCATATATGTATATTAATTGTTGCTAAAAGCATGTATTCTACTGTTAATTTGTTACTACATTTATTAATTCACATTCATAATTTGCACAGGTATATATTTTATCCAATGAATGCAATGTAATGTTAAAGAATGTCAGACTTGGAAAGAGATTTAAAAGGTGAAGGGTTATTCCTCTTTTTGAGCAGATGTATCTTTTTAGTGGTTTGTGATGTATGTTTGTGACAAACATAAGTTATTTTATGCATACATATTTAGTATTGCATATATATCCTGTGTATTTACATTACTTGATGTTGATGATGTTCCTTTTTTACTTTGCTTTTAGGTATTTCAAGCTGCAAATTATTTAATGATTCAGCAATAAGTAATACTTTCATACCATTGTGAATGTAGAAGCCTATTGTCTGATTTCGTTTGTGGTAACTAAATTTATTTCTAATAATAATCACCATTGTAACATGTATCATTGTAGCACTTTCATTAGTTGTGCTTTCACAGATGGGCCAGTTTCCAGCTGCACAGGGTTTATATCGCCATAGTTTTAGCAATTGAATACATAGTAAGATAAAATATTGTGAGATTCCATAGTTTTTTATTATTGTGTTATAGATTATGATCCAAGGCTATAATTCTTCTGATGATTACCTCATTAATCATGGCCACAGTTACAGTAAGTATTTTCTTTACTCAATATAAGTTATGTATATCACATTGTAGGAAGATTGAAGCTCAAGTATTCAAATTGTTTTGCCTTGTTGAACACTGTTAATCTAGAGCATTTCTATTGTACTTTCTACTTTGGCTTTACGCTGAAAGATATTTGACTTTTTATCATGTTATTATTAAGGAAAAAGTTATCTTTTTACATGCAGATCTAATAAATAAAAGTTATAGTTCTTAGTATAGGTGTTCCTCCTGCCCCTGCCTCTTGAAGGCCTGGCTCTTGGAATATTATTGTACTAAAGTAAAATGGAGAGAGAGTTGATTAAAAAGGTACTGCAGATTATTTCTAAATCTTACAAATTGACAATTCACTTGGCGAAGTTGCCAAATGATGTTTTGTCTCTGCTGCTGCAGAGCTGCCATTCCAGGTGGAGCTGCA
>NW_003546844.1:17710-22117 GCF_000090795.2 Amphimedon queenslandica
CAACTGGCAGAGGAGGAACTCCATCATTCTCATCATAATTCATAAACTACGAAAAAATAAGAAAATATGTGACCATAATTACACACACAATCAATATGCTTATGAATATCCAACTACTAGGATAATGATAAGAACTTAATGAATCAATATCAATATGATTCATTACTTGAAGAAAAGAATTTTGAAATAAGAAACATAAAAAGACCTACTGCATTATAAAAACAGTTTTGAAACAATCATTATTTTTTGAATTTTTCAATCATTAATTATATTCATAGCCTAGCTCATAATTATTAATCATTTTTAACATGCATTACTAAAATTTATTTCCTGTTCTGAAACTACAGAAGTTTACATTCAGCTTCAGTTGCCATTTTTCCAGCAATATCCGCAGTCCGCATACGGCTCTCAACTTAACTTTTATTAAAGTTTTGCAACATTTTTGAAAAAGCAGCAAGTCAGTTCAGTTACAAACTTACATTAACCATTAATTATTTTCTTACATTGTGGTAGTTCATGGATTATGACGAGAATGTTGGAGTTCCTCCTCCGCCAGTAGCTTAAGATGGATGGCCTCCAGCACCACCTCCAGGAGGCCCGCCACCACCACCAGCACTAACGGCAGTAGCTGGATGCCTGCCACCTCCAGCACCACCAGTAGCCGGAGATGGAGGGCCTCCACCACCACTCCAGGAGGCCCGCCACCACCACCAGCACTACCGGCAGTAGCTGAAGGCCCGCCATCTCCGGCACCACCAGTAGCTGGAGATGGAAGGCCTCCACCACCACCTCCAGGAGGCCCGCCACCACCACTACCGGCAGTAGCTGGAGGCGCTCCACCTCCAGCACCACCAGTAGCTAAAGATGGAGGACCTCCATCACCACCTCCAGGAGGCCCGCCACCACTACCAGCACTACCGGCAGTAGCTGGAGGGCCTCCACCACTAAAAGTAGGCCCGCCACCACCACTAACAGGAGGCCTGCCACCACCACCAGCACTACCGGCAGTAGCTGGAGGGCCTCCACCACTAACAGGAGGCCCGCCACCACCACCAGCACTACCGGCAGTAGCTGGAGGCCCGCCACCACCACCAGCACTACCGGCAGTTGCTGGAGGCCCGCCACCACCACCAGCACAACCGGCAGTAGCTGGAGGCCCGCCACCACCAGCACCACCAGTAGCTGGAAATGGAGGGCCTCCACCACCACCTCCAGGAGGCCTGCAACCACCACCAGCACAACCGGCAGTAGCTGGAGGCCCGCCACCTCCAGCACTACCAGTAGCTGGAGATGAAGGGCTTCCACCACGACCTCCAGGAGGCCCGCCACCAACACCAGCACTACCGGCAATAGCTCGAGGCCCGCCACTTCCACCACCACCATTTGCTGCAGACCCGCCACCTCCACCACCTCCAGTAGCAATCACTTTACCTGGAGGCTTGCCGTCTCCTGCAGCTCCACCTGGAATGGCAGCTCTGCAGCAGCGAGACAAAACATCATTTGGCAACTTCGCCAAGTGAATCGTCAAATTGTAAGATTTAGAAATAATCTGCAGTACCATTTTAATCAACTCTCTCCATTTTACTTAAGTACAATAATATTCCAAGAGCCAGGCCTTCAAGAAGCAGGGGCAGGAGGAACACCTACACTATGAAATATAACTTTTAGTCATTAGATCTACATGTAAAAAGATAACTTTTTTCCTTAATTATAACATGATAAAAAGTCAAATATCTTTCAGCGTAAAGCCAAATTAGAAAGTACAATAGAAATGCTCGAAATTAATAGTGTTCATCAAGGCAAAACAATTTGAATACTTGAGCTTCAATCTTCCTACAATGTGATATACGTAACTTATAATAACGAGTAAAGGAAATACTTACTGTAACTGTGGCCTGATTAATGAGATAATCATCAGAAGAATTATAGCCTTGGATCATAATCTATAACACTATAATAAAAAATATGGAATCTCGCAACATTCTATCTTTTTTTTAAAGTATAATAATAATAATAACAATAATAATAATAAAATAATAAATAAATAATAATAATAATGAATAATAAATAATGAATAATAAAAATAATAAAATGGCGGATCGTTGCTGTCTCTGCAATAGAAGTAGTGCTCGTTGTATTAGATGCTCCTGTGTGAGAAATGAACGTTTTTGTGACTCTTCTTTGCTCAAGAAACAGGGCATTTGTCATAACTTACCTTCCAGCCACTTGCAGGACCCCCCGTTTCCATCTCAGGAATCCATCTATTCTTCATCTTCCCACTCCTCTTCCCCAGGGGAGACCTTCTGATGCTAGCCTCCTCTCTCCCAACACTGTGGACGGAGGAGCTGGCTTGAATGGAGGTATTTCTTTATTACGACAAGTAGAAATTGATGACCTGATGACCAAGGCTTATGGTACACAGTCTACACACCAGAATCAAGTTGATACTAGCCATGAGTGGTTTACTCGCTGGCATTCCATCACGCAACTCACTGGCTCACACTATTTTTTACCCACTGGTGCAATTGGCCGTCATTATTTGACTGTTCTCACTGATGAGATATTGTCATTTTCCCAAGGAAGTAATGTTTCTGTGAGACTTATTGTGTTCAGCTCAGTTATTCTACAGAGAGATAAGATGGTGAAGAAAGCTAAGGAGGTCAGAAGAACGATCAATAGACGGTGATCAATGTGGACTGATGAGAAGTATGATGTGCTTGTTCAAGAGGCAGTTCGATGTGATTATTCATTTCAAATGAGGAGGAAGAAGGGTAAGGAGTCTTTTCATCACATCACTGAGGTTTTGACAAGACTGATGCTTCTAGGAAAAGTGAGGGTAGCCATGCGTTGGTTGTCTAGTGCATCTCGGGGTGGAGTATTACTCCCCGCTGATATTATACAGACTCGGACTGATGGTCAAATCAACTCTGCTAGTGTGTTGGATGTTCTGAAGTCTAAACACCCCAAAGCACAACAGCCTTGTTCCTCTACATTGTTAGATTCTGACCTTCCATCCTTTGAGGACATAGATGACACCGGATCACATGTTGCTACCATTGCCCACAGGACTCAAGGAAGTGGTGGCCCTGGGGGGTGTGATTCATCACATTGGAGAGATGTCCTTTTACAATATGGCTCCTGTAGTTCTCGCTGTCGGGATGCTGTAGCTTCCCTCACCTCACTGCTATCCAATTCTATTGTGGACTGGACCAAGATTCAGGCTCTGATGGCTAATAAACTCATTGTTTTACACAAATGCCCAGGAGTTCGCCCAATAGGTATTGGAGAGACCTTGTGTTGTATGCTATCAAAGACTGCATGTTTTATCACTAGGTCAAATGCTGAGGAAGTGGATTCAGTCAGCTTTGTGCTGGAGTTCAGTGCAGTATTGAGGGAGCTATTCATTCAGTTCATGATATGTCTGATACTAAGATTGGGGACTACTAATGGTGGATGCCAGAAATGCATTTAACTCTCTCAACCGCTCTTCTCTACTCTGGAATATTCCAATACTCTGGCCCAGAGCCTCTAGGTTTGTCTATAACACATATAGAGGTCAATCTCCACTAATCATCAGCGGATCATCAGAGTCTCTGTATAGCTGTGAAGGGGTAGTCCAACGTGACCCTTTATCTATGTTTGTTTACGCTGTGGGCACAGTTCCATTCATCAGAACACTACAGGAGCTAACCCCTTTCACCTAACCAAATATGGTATGCAGATGATGCTTCTGTCACCGGTGAGTTACCACACATACATCAGTGGTTTGACAATTTATTATTGCATGGCCCCAAGTTTGGTTATTATCCAGAGCCTCACAAGAGTTGTCTTGTAGTGAAGGAGTCTATGATTTCTCAGGCTAAAGATCAATTTAGTGACCTAGGTATTAAGATCACAACTAGTTATCGTTTTCAGGGAGGAGTGGTAGGTGACTCTAGTGGATGTGATATATTTGTCAATGACAAGGTGCAGGGCTGGATCTCTCTGATAGACACCTTGTCTGACATTGCTGTCTCACAGCCACAAGCTGAATATGCAGCTTATACTAAATGACTTCAGAACGACTGGATTTTTTACAGTGTGTGACTCCTAATTGTCAGTCACTATTTGTTGCTCTGGAAACTACTATCTCTAACTGACTCATCCCTGCCTTATTTGGACTGGAATGTTCTGCAAATGACAGATCTCTATTCTCTCTACCTCTCAAACTAGGAGGTCTGAATATTAGAAATATAGTCACTACAGCCACAACTCACTACACTGCCTCTAGATCGGCCACTAAAATATTGATCAATGCAATTACTGGTAGTACCTCCTTCTCACCTTACGATCATGTGTGTTAAGTATTGATTGCAAGACAACATCATTCACTATCTCAAAGGGAAGCAGACTATACTCTCCTTACCA